>NC_056706.1:1025000-1137500 GCF_018831695.1 Puntigrus tetrazona | reverse complement strand
CAACTACATGCTTTCCATTTTAAGAAACCTTCTCTCTGACGGGTGTGTGAAGAGTGCCTGAAAGTGTCTGATTTTAAGAGTACTTCTTTCATAATTTACTCACTCTGGAGTATTTCCAAACCTGTATGACTTCATTTGTTCTGCCGAAACACAAAGGAAGATATTTTGAAGAAGGTTTATAAGCAGGCTGTTGGTCCCCATTGACTTCTATAGTAGGAAAAACAATTAGTATGGATTTCAATGGTGACCCAAAACAGCCCGGTTACAAACTTTCTTCATTTTTGGGTGAACTATTCCTTTAAGTATGTTACTTATAATAAGTACAAGGTTAAAGAAGGACTGGATAAAGAGACGTGCCAGCAACGCTGTGGAGAAGCTGGAGGAAATAGACAGATAGTCCAGATATTTCATGAAAAAAGGGAACAAAGAACAGCATTATATTCAACAACAACAAAGAACTATAGACACAGGGTAACAAGATAACAAGACTAACCTGGGCAGAATAATCCAGGAGAACCAGTGAACAAACAGACTACAAACTGACTACAAACACCACGGCAGACAGGAAGTGACACAAGAGTCTAAGACAAGGCACGAGAAGAACAAAAACACGGAAGAGTTGTTAATTAAGTTCATAACATTCATGTTTAGTTTTGAGATCTGTGTACAAACACGTTCATGAATGAAGAACACCATGAACTACATTTATGTTATGACTATTGACTAAAGAAGACTAAAGACGATTCTTTAGAATCAGTAGAAATCTGCCCTGGTTTTTGAACTTTTATAATCTCTCTTTTCCAGTTAATGAAAACAAACCTTGATATCTGAAGCATTTATCTCAGCTTTTTTTTTTATATTTTTAACTGGAAAACAAGATAAAAAGGACTAATTAATATCTGATCTGGGTCATTCTATCAGTGGAGCGCCTCCTAATAAACACATCATGTTTGGATGAATCATAACGAACCTCCGGAGGAAACACGGTTCCTCAAATCCCGAACACATGAACAGATGAGCACTAAACGGATTAAAGCAATAAATCACCCAAAAATCAGGATCGACTCATTATTTATTCACCCTCATGTCGATCCAGACCATATGCTGTTAGTTTCTGGGGAACTCCGGGGTTTCAGGCTGGTTTTGGAGCTCGAGGTCACTGCGAGAGAGAGACAGAACGGAGATGTTGGTGAGTTTGACTCCGAGCTGAAGACTAACACAGATCTTTGTGTGAAACCCAATCTGAGAGACAGATGGAGAAAACGTGCGGCCGTGGGATTTTCCGCATGGATCCATGGGCACCTGGATTTGGGAAACAGGATTAGCGGGTGTGTAATTATGGCTGCTGTAGGTGTGTGTGTGTGTGTGTGTGTGTGTGTGTGTGTGTGTGTGTGTTACTTCGCTCAGCTTTTAAGAATTCATGAATTCTGCCCTAATTTTAGACTTCTTGGCTGTGCTGAGATACGAAGGAGGATCTTCTGCTGGAGAACTTGAGAAGCTTTCATCAAAGCCAGGTGTTCTGACAAATAATGAAGCATCCAACGCTGTTTTTTAATACTGTTAGGTAGTTTTAGGTGTATGTGTTAACAAAGCCTCACACCACAGTAATATCATGCTGGGAGCTAAATCAGTTGTTTTAATGGGAGAGAAATACAAAGATGGTAAACCTCTATACTGATGAATGTCTTTGTTTTTCTTGTCCCATGTGCTCTACGTGCCCTACTTTCTGTTGATTGTCTCATTGTATTCAGGTGTGTCTTGATAATTTAGTAATTTCCTGTGTGTTTATAAGTTCCAGTTTGTTTCAGTTCTCATCTTTAATATGTTTGTCTGTCTGTCTGTCTATAGTGTAATATATATTCAATGCATAATAATGTAGGTAGTTGAAAGAGCTATAGGTATATTGAATATAGGTAGATAAATAACAATTGCACTGTGTCTTATGGTGTGACAGCAAAAATATAAAAAAAGCAAGCAAAACCTACACAAAATATCTTCAGTTTTAGAGTTAAAAACAGCATGACAGAGGTTTATCTTCAATGTTAACTGTTTTTTGTCACACCATAGAACACAGTGATATGGCGACTACTTGTATATATATTCAATACATTGTAACATATTTACACAATATAGAATTCTGTTTAATTTCTAATATACTCTAATCAATTCTGTCAACTCAAGTTTATTTGTATACTGCTGTTCATGACACAAATCGTTGCAAAGCAGCTTTATGGAAAACTTTTCTTCATCATATTAAAGGGGTCATATGACGTTGCTAAAAAGAACATTATTTTGTGTATTTAGTGTAATGCAATGTGTTTATGTGGTTTAAGTTTCAAAAAACATACATTATTGTTTCTTCTCTAAGCCCCGCCTCCTGAAACGGGTCGATTTGCATAAAGCTCATCTTTCTGAGAAGCGAGGTGTGCTCTGATTGGTCAGCTATCCAGTGCGGTGTGATTGGCCGAATACCGCAAGCGTTTGATGGAAATGTTACACCCCTTACTATAACGTGATGTCATGTCCCTGTGATATGACACAAAAACAATAAAACATAACACACGTCTGCATTCATGATCAGAAACACAACCCTTCACTTCTCAAAACTCACGTTTGAATATTAAGCAGATTATTTTAATAATAAAACGTAACTTAAAGGTTGTGAGTCAGAAGCTCCAGACTGTTCTTGTAGAGAATCAGTCTCTTTCTAGTCATAGATTCAGGAATCAGTCTGAACACACTCTAATATTTGTGTTCATCTGTTCTGGAACAGTGTTATAAACACAACTTAACACTGATTTCTAGTCCAAACAGGAAGTAGTTTGACTTTCACAGGAAACACAGCGTCTCTAGAACATGGCGCCCGCAGCAACACTACACACAGAATAATAGCTCCGCCTTCTTTCTTTCAGTGAACAATTGGGCGGAGTTATGCAAATAAACCACTCTGTGACGTAGAGAAGTGTTTAAACGAGTCTTTTTAGGGGGATGTGAACAAGTCATAACTTTCATAAACAATATCTCTTTGGTTTTGAGACTTTAATCTTTGCAGCTTTAGGATCTTATCTATGTCCTAACAGCTTTAACACTCAGAGAGAAAGAAACACTAGAAATGACTTCATATGACCCCTTTAAATAAATAAATAAATGCTTTGTTTATAATCATGAGGGGTTTAAGCTCTGAAATTTGCAGGATGTTCAAACAGTACAAAGATTTCTTAAATGGCAAAGATCAATGCAAATATGATTCGTCGTGTCGTGACCCTTTAATACCTGATGATGGACGTTCAGATCAGCTCTGGGGAAATCTTCGTGTCTGTCTGTTATTGATGGGAGGATCACGTCTGCAAGCACTTTGAGGTCATAAACTTACTAAAACAATAGCGGTCGAGCACACGCCGCTTCATGTGAATGTGCCTCTTGATGCTCTCTGCAGATACGACTCGAGGGCAAGAGCAGCGTAAACCCAACGAGAAGAGACAAAGAACCGAGTGCAGAGTCAGACAGAAAGAGCCAGTGTCTGTGAAGAATGAAAGACGAGCTCAAGACACTGGAGACGTCTTCAGCAGAACACTGAGATCACTGAGGAGCTTCACAATGACCCTCAGCTGCTCACACACACACACACACACACACACATCATCTGATCACACTGCCTTAACTATATTAAATCTGTCGAATAATAAGATTCACATTTTTAAGATTTTTAGTGGTTTGCAGAAACCAATGACAACACACTCAGCAGGCAGCTGACCAATCAGAGCCCTTCATGTATGTATCAAGGGAGAAAAAAATTATAAAAGGACAAGTCAAAATTATTGTCTTGTTTAAGAAAAAAACAAGTCAGAATTAAGTGGGTTGTTGCTTAGAATATGCAAAATAATCCGCCAATGGGGTAAGCAGAATATTTCTTAATCTTATTTAAACAGAAAACATGATTATTTTGCTCACACCGCTGGCAGATTATTTTGTTTGCGCTGCAGGAGAAGGATGAGGATCTTCTCAAGGTGAGGGAACATCTGTGTGTGTGTGTGTGTGTTGTGTGTTTTCACCTCCCTGCATTGTCAGCATTATTATGAAGGTGGGCGGGGTTGTATGCAAATCGTGTCACAGCTGTAGGACACCTGGGATGGAGGGGGAGGAGCTAGTTCATTATGGATGAAGCTGTTGCTACTGCTCTCTTTTCAGCTTCACTAACCTACATACATGAGAACACACACACACACACACACACACACACAGCTGTGACATCACTTCCTACCACTGACCTCTCCAGGGAACCTCAGTGTCATGAATGAGCGTCTGACCTCTGACCTCCGTGTCAACGAAACGAGACTTTCACTGAAGTCAAATGCTATATATAGTCATAAGTCGAAATTATACGTTTTTCCTTTTTTAGGCCAAAAATCGTTAGGATATTAAACAAAGATCATGTTCCATGAATGCATTTCTAAGAACTTTAAAGGTGATTTTCCCAATATTTAGATGGCAGTATCTGAAGCATTAGTGCCTTAGAACAGGATCAGTGATAGTAGTGATGGTGTGAAGGTGTTAGTCTCGTGTTCAGTGACGCTCGGAGGAGCTGCTGTTAACAGGATTCAGCGGGGCTCTGGAAATCATTTCCTCAGAGACAGAAAATCCATCTGACCTTGGTCTCGGGCTGAAATGAGCTCTTAAGAGGAGCGGGTCGGTTCTCAGAGCACCTGATCCCTGACGATCAATCTCTGCCTCCTGAAGCGGCCTTCATCAGCTGATGAAGGAAATCAAACACATCTACATGTGACAGAATGAAAAAACACGTTGCTTCGTTTATCTGCACGTCATACGACCATTAACTGAAGTAAGACAGAACATGTGTGTTGAAAATCATTTAATATTAGCATAAAATCTCAGGAAAACTTCAAAGTAAATCAATGAATTAGTGCTGTTTAATTAAATGTGTGTGTGTGTAGTGTGTATATCTATTATATAAATACACACACATTCATGTACATTTTTCAGAAATCAATTATTTTTACATATAAAATATTTTTATATAAATGATAAAGGTATGTAAATGTAAATACATCTAAATATGCAAATTATTTTAAAAAAGTAATAAGAACATCATGAGAACAGATTGTTTTTGTGATAAATAGGTTATTTAAAGATTATGAAAATGTTTCTTGCAACATTTAACAATTATATTACGTTTTTACAATTTACTTTTAATATTATGAAAACATTAAAATATACTTGTGATTAAAGTTATATAAAATGACAAAATTGTAAAAGATTAATTAATCTTATAACTATTTTCACTCCATCATTAATATCAGGTTCAACATTATTTGAACATTTATTTTTCAGATTTTAATAACATTACTGTTCTAATATTAACCTTTTTTTAATATTTTAGGAGAATGTTCAGTTTTCAGTTTCTTGAATTACAAACAACATCAAAAGGATGTTCAGAAAACGTTGATCTAAGAATATTTCTCTCTTCTTTGAGAATGATAAATCTGAGTTAAGCGCGCTCCACAAACTTTCCTTTAAGAATGTTATTTGACAGTTACATAACTTTAAAAGGTTCCCTGTTAGCTGGGACAGACTGATAAAACTGGTTTCTGGCGGCGGAGATAAAGCTCGGCAGACTCAAAGCGGGCTTCCTTCAGGAGATGAGGTCACGACCTTCAGCAGAAAACTCCCAACAAACCCTGCTGACTGTGACAGACGATCAGAAAGACGTCTCAGACACGTTCCCTCACAGGCTCGCAGGCTCCGGCTTTGTTGTGTTTGGAGGGATTGGAGCGGCTCGTATCACTTCAGCAAACTCACGCTTCTCAAGCAGCTTCACGCTCTTTACGCCTCAGAGTTTTACAAGCCGAGGCAAAGTAGAGCATCTCGTTTTGATCCGGCAGCCAGCCGCTTTATCCCCGAGCGCCTCGGCTTACATCCCTCCATCGCCACGGTCCAGGGATTTACTCCACGCCGGAGGTCTGAGCATCACATGGTCTGGAGAACCGCTCAGTTCTGAAGAAAACACGAAGCTTTCTCTCGCGATCTTCATCATTACTGTAGTGTTGAGTTCCAGAGAGTCGTGGAAGTGTGTGATGATCTACTGACACCATTAACACAGACAGAACGCTTTAATATGGAAATCAAATATTAGATCGAGTGCAAGCAGTGACAAGGTCATTGGTTCGATTCCCGGGAAATGCTTTACTGATCAAACGTATAACTAAATGCAACGTGAGAAAAGCTTCTGGCAAATGCATAAATGTGACACAACCGTAAGCAGTGGGGGAAAGAGTACTGAGGCTACTTAAGGAATAATTTAAAGAACTGAGAAATAATATGACTACAATTGGACTAAAAAAAGTAGTTTGCTGAAAAAACATTTAATGCATTACAAGCAGAGCAGGTATATTTGTAAAGATGGCCAAAAATACATTGTACATGTAACGTCTGTGGACTTGTGTCATTGTTTTCTTGTCCCTCGTGCTCTGCCCTACTTTTCGTTTCTCTTAATTGTCTCATTGTGTTCAGCTGTGTCTTGTTAATTTAGTCGTTTACTTTGTGTATTTAAGCCCAGTTTGTTTCAGTTCTTTTTGTCTGATTGTCATCTTTAAGATGAGTGCTTTTGTTTCCTGCCTGCTTGCAACTATATTGCTTATTTCGTGTATAAAAGATTAATTTATTTGATATTCTCATCTAGCGCTCCTTCTCTTGAACCACATTGTGACAGTACGGGTATAAATATATATCAAAACTTCATTTTTGATTAGTAATATTCATTGCTAACTTCATTTGGACAATTCTAAAGGAGATTTTCTCTATTTTGATTTTTTTTTTTTTCTTTGCACCCTTAGATTTCAGATTTTCAAATAGCTAAAATATTGTCTTATTCTAACCAGCCAGACATCAATGGAAGGCTTATTTATTCAGCTTTCAGATGCTTTATAAATGTCAGTTTAGAAAAAGAGAACCTTACGTTTTTTCCGGTCCAGGATTTTGCAATATTTTCCATACATCACTAGCACATAAATATCTAAAGATTGAATGAAGCCAGGTTCAAAAATGTTTGATTTTGTCGGCAGTTTTTAAAAAAATGTTGTTTCACTTTTCGCCAATCTTTAAATCAGAAAATACTGTCAACAGACAGAAAACAAACACATTTTCATCATGTTTGTAGGAGTGAATGAATTTGAATATGAACCAAACTTGTGAATACAGAGATCTGGTGTTTCTAAAAGAAAAAACTCTTTGGATATTGGATTGGATATTGAATATTAAACCAACGGCCAAACAGCAACCAGTGCATAAAAACTCAATGTTCTGTCTGTAGCATCCATGTGGAGCATGCATCTAAAATCTGATTTTTATGGCAATGAAAATATGAACAGTGATAGCACCGAAACGTCTTGAGAGTGAACTTACGAATGTGATTTATTACAAGACGCTAAATCTTCTTCCTCTCAGTGATGGGTTCAAGTCATACAGCGTTTGTAAGCTTCAAAAGGAAGTACAGTTTATTCAGGTTTGGCTCCAGCGCTAGTCGATTAAATGGCTGTTTTATTCAACGACACGAGTGAAGCGAGCCTGACAACGCTCATTAGCAGATATCAGATGCTGGAGGTTCAGGATTGTGAATCAGCGGCATTCGCTCAGATCGGCATCGCAAGTGTAAACAATCGAGTTCTGGAGGTCAAAGCCATTGTATGCGGTTCAGTCTCTGTTTACAGAACACAAAGCGTGTAGTTAGTAACCGGTGAAGACAAGAGCCTTGAGTGAACAGAGCATGTTGAGACAAAGGCACAGGACACCTGAGATCTTTAAACGCTTAATCTATCATCGTGTCTGAAGACGGGCGTCTGGAAGGGCCACACGGGCTCCAGAGCGATTCTTATCATCATGTTTATTCACGGTTGGAGATGGCGAACAATCGCATCTTTGGTGCGGAGCTGCCAAACCCTCATGTGACGACGTCTCACCTTCTCACAAAAAACACAAGCTTCGTGACGAGAGTCTGAAACTTTTTTATTACTTTTTCCATTTATTAAAGAGAATTTCTTTACAACATACATTTAGCTGTGAATCAGACGTGGGAGAGGGCCGGTGACAAAACCATATCATACAAGAGTACAAACTCCACTTCCAAAGTCTAGTGGCGTCTAGAAAGGCACCAGAGCTCGGGAACCTCGGGCTCCGTTCGCTACGGCCCGGGCGTTGGGTGACATCTACAAAGCCAAAACTTGAGATTTCTGGACGTCAAGTTCAATAAAACGTGTGTCAAAATAGTTAAATAACAATCCCTCGTATTACGTCACAACCATAGAGCTAGAAAATTATATTAATCGGAATCTGTCACAAACATTGAAAACATTAATCTGTTTCCTAATATTATTGGAGTGCATATCTACACAGGAGCCAGCCTGTATTCACTGCCTAAAAACTGTGTTTGATCATATACATTAGAAAGCTTGCATGTGTGTTTGTGTTTGGGAGAAACGTCATATCCAATTCGCTTGTGTGTTTTTCTCTTATTGCCTCGAAGCAGCCCGATATCCACAGATACACAACAAGTCATCTACAAACAGTGTAAAACATCATCTTGACTTTGTGAAAAGTAAAAAAAGGACAAAGGAAAACAAAAGCAAACATTCTTCCAGCACGACGAGAGGGCCGATTCATTGGCACAATCAGAAATCAAGCACGATTTGTGGTTAGCAAAAGGAGTCGACGACGACGACAACACCTACATTCTTCAATTACGCGTTTTTTTTGTTTTGTTTTGTTTCTTTTTTAATAATCAAACGAGGGAAACGAACGCCATCATAAGAACTACGACAGATAACAGCTAACAAACGCTTCACTACTCAGGGGTGTAAGGCACAAATTTACAGGTGGAAGGAGAAAAACAGGCTTGTTTGGACATGAACGAGAAGAAAACGTCCGTCTGAAAGCATCTGGAGAATGGACTGGTGAGATCGAGGAGTTCCTGTCTACCCACAAGCCCCTCTGGCACGGCTCGAGAAATACTCCTTCCTCACGGAGTCATCTCCGACTTTGCTTAGCTAGAGTTAGTGGACAGAAGTACTGGCTCCAGTTTAATGACTTTAAATAGATTAATTCAAATTAAAACCATCCTTGCCGTCTCGCTCGAGACGCTCTCTCTGCAAAAGCACTTTATTAAAAAATAAATACAACCCGCTATTAGTATTAACAGTCACGTGTTATTCAGTCGACGTTTACAGTAGACTCTTGCGCGAAGGCAGAACTCGATTGCTTCGTCCGGAGCGGCGGCTCTTCACAGTTTACTCCAGCTTCTGCTGCGTCCAAGTGCTTGGCGTCTCTCGAAGCTTCTCCGCTGTGCTTTTGGCAACAATGCAGCCAGTTCCTCCTTGTTCCTGGAGACGCATCAGCCTGAGCTCGACATGTTTTACAAAATATACAAAACAGACAAAGTGAGTTGCGTTTCCTGCACACACAGCTGTACAAAGCAGACGCACTTTCAAGCTCCCGATTATGTGCAGGAGTCTCCGGACTTGGCTTTCGTGGAAAGGGACGCCAGACTGGGCTTCGGAGGAACGTCCGGCTTGAGATGCCTGGAGAGCGAGCCGTACGAGCTCAGGCTGGGATGGCGCGACAGGCCGAGGATGGGCGGCGGAGAGGTGACGTGCATGGAGTCCACTCGCTGCGGAGCGGGCGGAGGAGGCGTCTCTGCCCGGAAACTGTGGTTCCTGGACATGTGGGATGAGTTGGACGAGTTGGTGTTGTGCTGCTTCTTGAGGCCTGAGCTCATGGGATAGCCCCGGCCGTAGACGGACGAATGCACGTCCAGCCTCTTGCCCATCTGAGGAACCATGGGGCCCAGAGACGCCTCTCGCTGGGGGACCCTCGGAGGCCCTCTCTCGCTCTCCGGGCTCTTGAGGGACTTGTATTCCAGCGTGGAGGCCTGGTCATCGGAGAGCTCTCCGCGGTGAGGTTGCTCCACGTACTCGTGCTGGTGTTGGGGCAAAGGCAGCACCACCACGCTTGGGATGTGGCCTGGAGACGCCCGCAGGGGCAGGTCAGTGGGGATGACCGGGGAGCCCATGGAGGGAAGGTCTTTGGTGCAGGCGTTGATCAGGTTCTGGTTGCGCTCCCACTCGCGGCTGCCTCGGCTGGGCTTGCGGCGCGGCTGCATGGGCGTGGATTCGGGCGTGGGCAGAGCGGTCAGATCCAAGTGCTGGTCGGCTTTGATGAGCATCTTTCCGTTGGTCAAGCGGCCGTTGTGCATGAGCGGGGTGAGAATGGCCTCGGGCCGGCCGTCCTTGGCTTGCGTCTCGAAGAGCCCCGTTAGCTTGGTGACGCTGTTCATGGAGCCCCTCCGGGACTGGACCGAGTCCTTGTCTTTGCGGCCGGGCAGCTCGAAGTCGCGCCGCCGGTGGTGGTCACACACGCAGTACACGATGATGCCGGAGAAGATGGCGCCCATGACGGCGCGAGGCTGACGGCGATGGCCAGGAGCGTGATGGGAACCATCTGATCGCGGTCTCGATGGTACGTCTCGCGGATCACACCTGCAAACAGTTTGGAAGAGCGTTACTAAACAACACAATCTACAAAAGTTTGTGTAGGATGCAAAACTAGGGTTGTGCTGAAGGCACACTGAAGGCGTACTTCTTGGTAACCTTATTTTGATGGGTCCACAACATACAACATAGTGCCTATGAGGAACCTTACAAGTATATGTCAACTTACACCGTGTACTAACTACACGCAACACGACGCTGCGACATGCAATAAAAGATATCTTTTCCAGGTAAATTTGAGTTTGTATTTCCATGGAACCAGAAGAAACACACTCATTTCTGTGACTTTTTGGCTGGAATAATAACATACAAACTAAATGGCTGTAGATAATCTCAGGTCATTAAGTTAAACATATTAGTTTAAATATCATATATCACCTGACCTTACAGCCATACTAAAAGTAACAACAGACAGTTTACCTCAGAAATTGAAAATAAATTCAAGCAAAGACGAATGTTAAAACTGTGAACTCACTGTGAACCTAAAAGTGTGTATTCCATAACAGAGATCAAAGTAGTAGATGTAGATTTAATGATGTTAAAAAGCTTTAATATGTATAAATTAGACTATAACCAATCATTACAGAGTTACTAACAATTAGTAGAATATCTAAAGTGCACTATCACTATGGGCTAAAAACCCACTGCTTTTCTGCACTTTGCTTTTTTTCAATGCAAACACACGCCAGAAGGATACGTTTGATTGTTGCATTTGCACCATTTTTAAGGTCTTTGCCAGAATTCTTATGTTGCTGAAAACATCCAGGTTTTGGCTACTTTGTATAGAGAGGAGATTTAAGTAACATCAAGTAAAAATCAGGTAACATGACTTAAGCAACAAATATAATATTTTTTCCTTAAAACAAACAGAAATATCTGCCAATGGAGCAAGACAAATAATCTTATTTAGTCTTTCAATTAAGCTTGTTTTTCTTATCTTATTTTCTTAAAGAAAATAATTATATATATATATATATATATATATATATATATATATATATATATATATATATATATATATATATATATATATATATATATATTTATTTTTTTTTTTTTTTTTTAAATAAAACAAGACTTAATATCTGATCTGAGATGATTTTACTTCTCAAGTAAATGCATGTTGATTCACTATAAAAAAAAACTATAAAAAAAAAATTGCATTTATCACAATAAATGACAATAAAAATATTTTTAGCATTTTATACATGCATATTTGCATCACTTTGACTGCTCTTCATAGATCTCTCAAGCCACGTTATTGGTCGATTAATATCAGATAGCAAATATGAAAACAGGAAACAGAACCAAATGAGTTGAGATGCCATTTGAAATTTGGTGCATGTGCATTTATATTTCACTTTAATGGCAATGAAAATAACCTGTTCATTGGTAGTAAGGTGAAAATACTGAACATACACATAGGCGCCTGAAAAAAAACTAATTTTAGAAGAAAATGTAGAGGCTTTTGCATCTGAACTCCTCAAATACAGAAATCCCGGTTGAGACGAGTCCTGTCAAAATGGCACGTATAAAGTCTTGTGCAGCATCTTGTGCATAAAACAGCATTCTAAAAACACACGCTCAAGCTAAAACAAGTTCAACTTCACGTTTTTCCCCATACCGCTTTTCAAAGCAAGAAGGTGTTCTGTGTGAATCGTCCCTAAAGCAGCAACAGGACGCCATTAATCTGCAACAGAGATTCAGATACATCTACCATCACGATATCTAAAGGAGACCAGCACTGCATTCGTTTAAACTGAGGTGTCCTGTGAGATCTACTGTACTCAGTAATGTTAGCACATCAGCGCAGATGTCTTAATCTATTTAATAGCTGAGGAATTAGGTTACAATCCCATTCTCACAGAATCCTCAGCAGATCAGCCATTTAAAATACACACAGGTGCTGCTATATTTCCACAGAGGCAAATAAATCCAATGTTTAACAAACTTATAAAACTGCTCCAGTAGACGGGACACACACACACACACACACACACACACACACTAGGGTGGGTCCAGATCTGGTCTTGTAATACGAGAGACTCTGTGGGCTTCTGAAGGAGTCTCTCTCTAAGATGACTAAACGCCGTCACGCGTCCGACGGAGAAGATCTGAGGGACGCTTCTCTCTTTTTAACTTCACTCTCATTGTTCCTCCCAGGAGACGCTCTTCCTCTCAGTCTGTTTGATGTTTTAAAGCGTCTCTTTCATGCGTCTACTGTACGATACCCTTGAGAAATGACGCGGCTCTGTCGGATTCATTTTTATGTCAGAAAGACTCTTCTTTTTCACGAAAAGTACCGCAATATATTCAGAGCTGTTAGATTTATGAGACCCTGGAGCACAGAACCAGTCAGGAGGGTTATTTTGAAATTGAGATTCAAACATCGTCTGAAAGTTTGTTATAACTGAGATACAGCTACAAAAAAAAAACGAAATATTGTGAAAATCACCTTTAAGAAGTACTTAGCAATGTATATTCTTAATCAAACATTAAGTGTTCATATATTTACATGATCTTTACTTAATATCCCAATGATTTTTGTCATGAAAGGGAAAAGTATTGTATTGTTGTGTATTTCTACAGATATATCTGTGCTTCTGTTCTCCAGAGACGCTGATGGTTTATTTATTGAACACATCTAGACACACTGGAGATCCAGCACACATAAAGACTCTTCTCCATCTCCTGAAGGTTAAAAGCTCTTCTACTGAGGATGAGGAGTGTACCGCCAGCACTCAGAAAACCTTTGAAGATCCTTTCTGACCTTAATGCACTGTTACTCGACTTCAAAGAGCCATAAAGAGGACAAAACCAGCAGAAACGGGGGGCTGCAGATGAACTCTTTCCACAGTTTCATGTTCTCATGAATGTACGCTGCATTTGGACACTTATAAATGCCGGAAATATTCCCATGAATTTATACGACACGGGATATTATCCTGCATTATCATTAGTTTGACTAAAATGGCAATATTGTGCGTAAAGTTTAAGTTTTTAGCTTGAAGTCTGGAGTCTTGATGCACTGCCGCATACGATTTGTATTCAAGATATTTATTCAAAGTTTTTATACGTACTAATGTATTTTTATGTCATTATTTCTATTTCTATTCCAAACATGCAGATTCAATAGAAGCTGAAGACTAGTTAGTGGACCAGGCAACTAGTTCATCTGATACCCCTGTGTGAACTAACTTGATCAGTGCTGGGAACGAGACTTTGGACATGAAACAAGATACATTTATCATATTTAAAATCTAACAAGTATAATAACTATTTCCATTTGATGACATTTCTACATTTCTAATGAATGTTTTCAACAGGTAATCATTTAGAAACTATTTAAGCAAGCGTTTTTTCCTTAAAACAAGCAAATATCTGCCAATGGTGCAAAAATAATCTTTATTCAAAAGCTAAACAAGATCATTTTTTCCACCCTGTTGCCAGATATTCACTGTATTTGATTCTATTTGATTCTATTCAGTGCTTCGATACGGTCTGTGTTATTAAAAGCACTATATCAATAAAAGTGTTTGATTGACTGAAAATGTCTTTTTTTTTCTTAAATCATTTTACTTGTAAAGTAAATGCATAATGATTCAAGAGTGTTTTGATATTTATACTAGAAAACAAGACAAAAATCGTGATATTGTCTTTGAAATCAAATCTTTTCTTTGCTATGACAGAAAACAATGAATAGGAAATAAAAGAGTGTTTGAATAACATCAGCGTCTCGTGTTTTAGAGAAGTCGATGCAATTTGGGCAAGAAATCAATTAAATCTGCGCATGTGAGAATATTCAGACGTAATTTAATTTTACATTTTTTCTCAGTAGCTGGAACAGATTGCATTTATTTTGTAATTAAATTATGTAATTCTGTTACATGTAACCAGTTAGTCAGCGCTGTACATGATCTCACATCAGAAGAAGAAAGAAGCGATACACAGACAGATACTCCATCACCTTGATTGCAGTCGATGCTTCTTCTTTACGATTAAACACACTTGCTGTGACCTCCTGTATCTTATAGACATTTATAAGTGTCCAAATACTATTAAAATAGAATTAAAACGCATTCAGATTCAGAAGCGCTCTGTCTCTAACGGCTCTTTTCCTCACAGGTTGCTGGAAGCGAATCGCCAGCGGAACAAATCTCACACAGGCATTACACATTTGACTTTCATGAGACGTCACTCCTGACAATTAGACGTGTTAGAGCTTCACCGGCACAATCCTGCAGCCGAGAGCATGTAAATAAGACGACTCCTGCGTGAGACTGAGACGCGTGAATATTCACACACACACACACACACACACACACACACACTAACCCGCCGCTGCCTTTATCTGTGGAGATACGTTTCAAGAGGCACGACACCGAACGATTGTTTCAAGAGGAAACAATTAAATCTGTTAATCAGGTGAATGTCTGATATTCAGAAACTAATCCATGAGCATTAAAGCATCAGAAGCAGCTGCTCATTAAATGTGTGTGTGTGTGTGTGTGTGTGTGTGTGTGTGTGTGTGTGTGTGTGTGTGTGTGTGTGTCTGTGTGTGTGTGTGTGTGTGTGTGTGTGTGTGTGTGTGTGTGTGTGTGTGTGTGTATGTGTGCGTGTGTGTGTGTGTGTGTGTGTGTGTGTGTGTGTGTGTGTGTGTGTGTGTGTGTGTGTGTGTGTGTGTGTGTGTGTGTGTGTGTGTGTGTGTGTGTGTGTGTGTGTGTGTGTGTGTGTGTGTGTGTGTGTGTGTGTGTGTGTGTGTGTGTGTGTGTGTGTGTGTGTGTGTGTGTGTGTGTGTGTGTGTGTCTGTGTGTGTGTGTGTGTGTGTGTGTGTGTGTGTGTGTGTGTGTGTGTGTGTGCACCGCTCAGCATAAGCTCATGTTCAGACCATTCATCACATCTCACCTTTTTACCGTCTACAGATGGTTTAAGGTCTGAGGAGATGCTGAGATGAGGTTAATGTGGCCGGTGCAGATATCTTTATGTAACATGTGTCCTGCAGCACAAAATCAGTCATGATGGTCAATCTGAGAGATTAATAAATAATCTTTCCATTGATGTATCTTGGCAAAATTTTGCAAACCATACAACTATTTTAAAATCTGGAATCTAAATATCGAGAATATAATTCTTTTACTCATCTTTATTTAATATCCTAATGATTTTACACCATACAGTGTATTGTTGTCTATTTCTACAGATATCCCTGCACTACTGATGACTGCTTCTGTGCTCCAGAGACACATTCATGAAACATTTCCACAGAGGGAATGTATTTCTAATGACTGAGTGTTTAACACACCGTCTAGTGCTGAAACAGTCTAGTATTCTTCCACCTCTTTAAGTCACTAACAGCATCAGAGGACAAGGATTATCATCACGGCCGTGACTGGCAGTAAAGGAGCTGCAGTACCGCGGTAAACAGTGTTTCTGCTGCGGTAAACAGCTGATTATGTGTGGATCAGGCCGTGGGTGTTTTAAAAGGCTTTGTCTTCAGATTGAGGTCAGTGTATAGAGGAATTACATCTGCGTCTTATTCACCGCCGCGGCTATATGTATTCATTGATGTGATGAGCAGAACACACACACACACACTTAAACACACACACACACACACTTAAACACACTCACACACACTTAAACACACTCACACACACTTAAACACACACACACACACACTTAAACACACTCACACACACACACACTTAAACACACACACTCAAACACACACACACACACTTAAACACACTCACACACACACTTAAACACACTCACACACACACACACTTAAACACACACACTCAAACACACACACACACACACACACACAATCACACACGTGCACAGAGCTGCACATGAATATCAATAATGAACAGCATAAAATCTTCTGCGTTGTTTTCATATTCACACCACTGTCATTATTCTTAATTAAAACTATGAGTAAAAAGATTTAATAAATTTAATATAGCTAATAAAAAAATTAGATAACCTCAGCTACATGAAAATGTGAAACGGACTTATAGCAATTATTTGTAATAAAGCAAGTTTGAATGGAACTAAAATTACTAACTGAAAATAAAATAAATTTAAATTAAAAATAAAATAAAAATGTACAAACTAATATTTAAATAGGATGAAAAACATCAAAACAGTAATATTTAAATATGAATTAAACATTACAATTGTGCTAAAAACGTTACTCCAGCATATTTTAGTTACTAGAATTAAAATATACTGAAAATATAAAAATAGAAACTAGTTTCTATGGTATAGAGTGTATAAAACAACACAGCAGCACAAACTCTATTCTGCCACACAGACATGTTTTACTTCAAAGACTCGTGTGAATCGTGTGAATCATATGAATCATGTGATAATTGATTCAGTTTCTGACAGTCCAGCTGCACAAAAGAACAAATGCAAATGCTCTGCATGGTGTTTGACCGCCTCTGATCAGTGTTCCTGAGCCACGCCCGACGCTGCCAGTGCTGTGTGTGTGTGTGTGTGTGTGTGTGTGTGTGTGTGTGTGTGTGTGTGTGTGTGTGTGTGTGTGTGAGAGAGTGTATGTATGTATGCGTGCGCAGGAACACGAACCCCAGAGACGCTCCTGTGTGTGTGTGAGAAAGAGAGTCTGTAATTGACCTATAAATTAGAGACACAGAGGAGGATGGGGCGAGCGAGAGCCACAGGTCTGCAGAGAGAGAGAGAGAGAGAGAGAGAGAGCGGGAGGAGGGCGAGACACACTAGATTAAGGTTAGTCAAACGCTGTGGCTACATTAAAGGTTCAGCCTTGGAACGATCCATCGGGAGGATGAAGGTCCTGTGGAATCACAATGGCAGCAGATGGTGGAGGAGGGGAGGATGAACACACACACACACACACACACACACACACACAGCTTTAAATGTACTGTGAACACCAGCTCAACCTGACATCTTCATCCAAAATATTCATCATGAAACCACAAAATCAAATGAGAGAGACAAAAATAGGAACAGTTTTGGATAAAGAGAATGAAGTATATTTGCAGCATTAATAGTCTAATACTATCACTGGAGTATTTCAATTCTTAGTTCTTTCATATTAATGTAACTTATTAACTATAATTGTTGCATTACAGTAATGTAATAATAAATACACTTTTACATTAGATCTGATAACATCTGTGAGCAGTGCAAAGCTACATCTGTGATACACAAATACTTCACCATTTAAATGAGTAAATTAATTAAAAATATATTCAATTGTTTTTCTTATTAAAGGAACATTACATTAGAGAATTTGAGCTAATAAAAGGCTAAACATCAGCTTCATTAAACAAAACCTTTTTGTATTTTTGTGTTTCATGATGAGTTTTGAAAGCTGAACTGAATAATTAAACTATCATCTTTCAGAGCTGCATTACATCAGTCTGTTTCATATTTAATCGATTGTACAGTTATTGTACCAAATCCGAATCAACATGCTTCTTAACTGAGAGCTGATCACTGATTCTGTTTATCTCTGTGAAATCTGTATTGTATAAGATGCAACAGACTAAACTATTTCTAGTTGATGTTCGCAGCACATCTGACGTCACATTACTGCCACACCAGAGAGGGGCGGAGCCTGCATGAATATTCATGAGTTTGTTAATATGTTAAGCAGAAAGGAAATATCTGGCCGAGTGAGGAAGAGCGCTTGCCACAAAAGTCTGAAAAAAGCAGAAGCTGTGAATAAAATAGCCATGCATCATAAAAAAAATTAAAAAGCATAATCACACAGCTCACGATCATAAAGAAAACTGAAGCAGAACTCAGAGCAACCCATATTCCAATCATCAACTGAACAAAGCCTTTGAGAAGAAGCTGATGTGATGTGTGAGCCTCGGCTCAGGACCGCGGTAAACGCTGTAACCGAGGCTCAGACGTCAGCGGTGATGCTTTCTGCCACCATTGTGTGTGTGTTGAACACATGACTGCTTCCAGCGACCGTCAGCCCTTCATAAACACACGAGGGATGTCTGTTCTGAGATTGACTGTGTTGTCATTGATAATCAATGTCAATTAAACCCTGCCGTCTGCTAATGAGCTGGTCTGTACCGCTCAGTCACGCGCATCGATCACAGAAACAGGCTCATACTGTATAGGGGGGATGTCAAATACAGGCTAATTACACTTAACTGAAACTGTAACAAAATAAAATACCTTATTTTAATTCAACTTGATATACTAAAATAACTAAAACTGAAAAACACAATATACATTTATATAAATAACTTATATAGACATTAAACACTATAAACAATTATTAAGTGATCTGTGAGGGTTTGTGTGCGTCTCGGAGTGATCTGTGAGTGTTCGGTGTGTCTTCTAGTGATCTGTGAGGGTTTAGTACAGCTTAGAGTGATCTTTGAGGGTTCAGTGTGTCTTTGGAGTGATCTGTGAGGGTTTTGTGCATCTCAGAGTGATCTGTGATGGTTTGGTGAGTCTTCAGAGTGATCTGTGAGGGTTTTGTGCGTCTCAGAGTGATCTGTGTGGGTTTTGTGCATCTCAGAGTGATCTGTGAGGGTTTTGTGTGTCTTCTAGTGATCTGAAAGGGTTTTGTGCGTCTCAGAGTGATCTGAAAGGGTTTTGTGCGTCTCAGAGTGATCTGTGATGGTTTGGTGAGTCTTCAGAGTGATCTGTGAGGGTTTTGTGCGTCTCAGAGTGATCTGAAAGGGTTTTGTGCGTCTCAGAGTGATCTGTGATGGTTTGGTAAGTCTTCAGAGTGATCTGTGAGGGTTTTGTGTGTCTTCTAGTGATCTGTGAGGGTTTGGTGAGTCTTCAGAGTGATCTGTGAGGGTTTTGTGCGTCTCAGAGTGATCTGTGAGGGTTTTGTGTGTCTTCTAGTGATCTGTGATGGTTTGCTAAGTCTTCAGAGTGATCTGTGAGGGTTTTGTGCGTCTCAGAGTGATCTGTGAGGGTTTGGTGTATTTCAGCGGATCTAAACGCAGCTCGTGTTTTGACGGTACACACGCTGGAAGCAGCTCTTTCCTCCACAGAACCGATCGCTCCTAGGCTTACCGGCGCTCTCCTGCTGTGTCTCTGAGGGAACGGCCACATACGGGTCGCTCTGATCGCCCGACGGCACGGCCTCCTTCGGCTTGACCATGCGGCCCCGGAGCAGTGGGCCCCCAGGGGCCGGAGGAGGGACGGTGGTGAGGAGGCCTGCTGGAGCACAGCACACATCAACATCACACACACTCCAACCAACATTTCATGTCCACTGATTGATTCATTTGATAATAATCAATGTACAGTAAACTGCTTATAATCACAGAATTAATATTCTGTTAAACTCGTTTATTAGCAGCTGACCTGAAGATGAACTACCCTCTTAAAAATAAAGGTGCTTTTTGGTTCCACAAAGAAACCTTCAGACAAATAACCTTTTGTGAAACAGAAAGGTTCACTTAGTACTCCTAGTCTTGTTTTCTAGTACAGATATCTAAGCATTTTTGAATCATGGTGCATTTACTTGACAAGATATTGACTTTTTTTATAAATGAAATAATAAAACATTGTGCAAAAATATTGGGGTAAGAAAAATAATTAAAAGGCTAAACAAGTTGATATTGCAGATATTTATACTACAAAACACAACAAGACATGAAGAGAATCATTTTTTGCGGTGTAAAGGCTCCTTATACAACCGTTTAGGAAAAAAAGGTTCTTCAATGGCATCGTGATGCACCTTTATTTTTAAGAATACTATTAACTGGCATATTTAGTCAAATTCTTGAATTATTAACTAAAATCTTTTAGGTCAGAGGGTCTGGCTGATGAAGTTTGTGAACCGCTGGACTAGTTTAACTTGTGTTAATCCACAGATAAACTCTGTGTGTGTGTGTGTTGTGCCGGTGGCCGTTGTTTATCGCCGGCCGGTCGAGCATCACCCAGCCGCAGTCATTAACATGATTTATTTAAGAAACGCCACAGGCCACGAGATTAGTGTGACAGCTCTATTTTATAATTCATTTTCCACAGCCAGAGGAAGAGCCGGCGAAGACGATGACACACATACGAGACGAAAGCAGAGAGAAAATCAGCCCTCGACAGCCAGCGTCCTTTAACGAGCGAAACAGAACGAGAAACCAGACGGAGGAATATGTGCTTATAAAACCGAACGGACACGCGAATAAGGGGCGGATGAAGGAAATGGAGAGAAAACAACATCAAACATATTCACACACACACACACACACACACACAGAATAAATGAAACACTGGAGCGACAGACACACAGACGCTAATGAAGCTCAGGAGAAGATCGCTAATATTACCAATAAACACTAGTGCTTGTGATATGTAGGTCACAATCGCTGCTTCAGCCAATCAGATTCGCTCTGGCTGCCGGGGGAGGGCTGTCAATCATGTGTGTGTGTGTGTGTGTGTGTGTGTGTATCCTGATTGTATTTCATGAATAATTTCTGCCGGGTCTTGGGAGAAGCCCTGAGTGTTTATTCCCTGTAAACAGTCATTTGCATTCGGCTCTCTCTAACCCACAATCCTTTGCTCTATGAAGCACAGAGATCCATCCAATTAGGGAAGGAAAGGTCAGAGCGTCTCTAACTACATCTACACACGGAAACACTGAGACACTGACCGCGTGCAGCATTCTGGGTAATATCGCTCGCACCCTGCTGCCTGCGCTGATGCTCTACAAGAAAACGCAATCAGAGAGATGAAGCGTTCGCCAACAGAGAGTCAGATAACGTCGAGAGACGAGAGAAGAAGAGCTTTACTCACCATTGAGAGCCACGAACGAGTCTGGAGACAAATGAAAAAACGTGTTAATTGGTTGAAATTTGATTCTCTATGTCACACACACACACACACCATTTATTACTGAATTAATCTAACATCACATTTCAATCTGCGGCAGCAGAACATTTAACAGCATCATATCAGAGATCAGAAATAACTGGAGTGTGTCTTTAGACTAGTTCACACCAGTGCTCATAACTACACATCCACCACACCACACCACTAATAATCACTTATTTTTGTTTATATTTATTATAAAAGGCATTTGTTTTCTAGCATAAACATCTAAACATTTTTGAATCAAGATAAATGTAATATTAAAAATGACTAACAAGTAATTCAATAGAGAAGTGTACTTCTGTAGTTCTTAGCTTCTGGTTTTAGCTGCAGCCTTTCTAGCCACAACCTTGAAAATGAGCAAAATCAGTTTGCAGAGCTCATGTAAAAATCCCAAATTAACCAATTTCTATTGGAATGCAATTATTGGACTCGATTTCCAGCTGATGAATGATTAAAACATTGACAGTCCATCAAAATACATCATGCTTTAAAAACACATTTAAGCATTTAAAGTGACAGCACACATAAAAAAAAAAAATTCGGTGAACACTAATATAGTCGACGCTGTAGTTCCTGGTGTGAATGAGTCTTCTTGTCGAGTGCAGGAGTGTGTGTGTGTGTGTGTGTGTGTGTGTGTGTGTGCAGCTGTGTCTGAGGAGCGTCCAGCGCTCAGTAAACGGGTTCTGCTTACTTTGGCAGTCGCCCAGTCCATCTGTGTTGCCCTGTTCCACGTCCTGCTCGAACGGCCATCTGCGCACACACACACACACACACACACACACACACACAGTGAGCGAGTGACTTCAACACCTCCATTTCACACTCACTGACTTCAATCTCAAGTACATTTTCAACAATATTAATAAATGTTAGAGTAAATCAATGTGTCATGATATATCATGAGAAAATGAAGCAGAAAACAGGATTGTAAATGTGACGTGAATATGAATAAATAACAGCTGTTTATTTTCTAAGTTTCACTGATGCTGGTTGGATTGTGATGAAGAGAGTTATTATTCAGCCCTCAACCAACCAGCGAGAGATTCATCATCTCTCACATGAGAGAAATACACTGCAGTGAAACCACTGATGAGATGAGATCTGAACCTTATGAAGAATCACTTCAAACACACATGAACAGAGCTCAGATAATAAACACAGAGATGCTGTTTTACAGGTTGGCTGTTCCTACAACCCCAAAAAGTAGGACACTTCACAGGATTCATGGAGCCAGGATAAAACCTAAAAAATAATCCTAAATCAGTTATCAATTAAATGAAATCAATTTCAACAAAATCTGTTTATGACTGTTTAATGCAGCTCATATATGCCTTGAATACCTATACGCTGAAACTACAATTATGTAATGTTAGGAGAATAATGTGTTGAATATAAAATATACTGAATATGAAACAAAAACCACCGGTAGGTGTGGAGACAAGTCTTAAGGAGTTGGTCATTGATTCACAGATTCATTCAAAACAGCTGATGCATTCAGGAACGAAGTCTTGTTGATTTTGGAAGGATGCACTAGCATTCTACTCTTACTACTTATGCCACAGAAAGATGCAAAAAATTGTAAGATTAGTATTTTTGTAAGCAGTTCTGAATTTAGCAACTGCCTTTATGAATGGCTTTATAAATAAGTGAATCACTCAATTTGTTCAAAAACGCTGAATAATTCATGAATGAAACACCACTGTGTTAATCAGAGAGTAAAGCAGTCCAACATGACAATAGCGTGTATAAAATGTATATTACTTCATATGAACTTGAACAAAACATTGCATTTTTTATGATCATATATATCTTAAGACAAATCAGCGGACATGGTATTTCAAAACCAGACTGTCCAATTTAAAACCGGACGGATGGCCGCCCTACTTCTTTCTCAGGGTCCATTTCATAAAAAGCTTTTTCTGAAACGATGGGGAAAGCATCGAGTCAAAAGCCTTTGAATTGCAGACGTATCCCATAATCCTTCACTTCGGAGAAATTGCACAAGCCGATCTCACATAACCTCCATGCGGCTCGCTTTCAGAAGTGGAAAACTCAATCAGAACAGAAATGATAATAACAGCGTATAAAATGTGTGCAGATGAGCTCACGTGACGACGGCAACGGAAACATGCTGTGCATTCAATACACTATATTAATAAAGAGATGAGTTATGGAGGCTTTCTGGGGTCAAACGCTTTTTTCCAGATGAGAAACTCCAGCAGCTCAAACCACAATGCACGGAAGACTGACATCAGCGCTTGGCTCGCACCGTCTATAATTACAGACTGAGAATGAGCCGCTTACTTTGGGTCCAATGAGATTTCTTTACAGGCGCCCTCTGACACCCAGCCACAGTACGGGTCCCTGGAGGCAATACAGGACCTGAAAGAGACATATGTGAGGGGTTAATGTGGAGAAAGGCCAGCGGTCTGTATGAACAGCTTAAAGGGAGAGGAAGCATACACACTTTTTGCACTTCCCATGACGTTCGCAGCGAGACAGCGGGACTTTGACCACGCATGAGGTGAAGGCCACGAACAGAGAGTGACTCCTGCTGTCGATCTGCATGCTGATGATGCGCTTGTCCTCCACGCCGTCAATGCTGCACCTGAACATAGATTCACATCAGATTCACACCAGATCACTCCGCAGATTCACAATTGATCATTCAACAGATTCACTCCAGATTCACAACAGATCACTCTACAGATTCACTCCAGATTCACTCCAGATTAACAACAGATCACTCCACAGATTCACTCCAGATTCACATCAGATTCTCATCAGATCATTCAACAGATTCACAATTAATCACTCGACAGATTCTCTCCTGATCACTCAATAAATTCAGATCACACAGATTCATTCCAGATTGACACCAGATAGCTTGATAGATTCACACCTATTTGCTTAACAGATTCACAACTGATCACTCAACTGATTCTCAACTGATTCTTCGCTAAATAAATTCACACCAGATCACTCCAGATTCTTATGTGATCATTCAACATATTCACAATCGATCACTACACAGATTCACAGTTGATTGCTCGACAGATTCAGTCCAGATTGCCCAGCAGATTCTCATCAGATGACATCAGATCATTCAACAGATTCACACCAGATCACTCCAGATTTTTATGTGATCATTCAACAGATTCACAATTAATCACTCGACAGATTCACATTAGATTATTATCACTCCAGAGATTGTGAACTGTTGATTTGATCAAAGCATTCAAACAGATTCACACCAAACACTCAAGAGACAGAATGAATCATCTCATTCAGACTAACCCAGAATTAATTGATCTGAATAGAATCAGAAAAAATATTCTGAATAATGTCTTCTTTACTGTGACATTTACAAACTATTTCCGAGCCAGAATTGTAATAAATCCTATAAATGGCTCAAATATTTTTTTATTACTGTAGGCTCACATTTGCTTCATGTGGAAAGTTTCTTGTACCCTGGGATACTGTTATGCTAATAACCTGAGCTTGTTACTATTCATAAACTTATATTTATGATCATTGTTGGCAAAATACCAACTCCCCAATATATTTCAGTATAATCCAGTATATTGTTTTGAACATGTTAAATCACAGTAATGTGGTTCTGCTGTGTTGCTTCAAAATAAAAAAATCCTGCAATTCTGCAGTTTGCTTCCTCATCCAGTTCTCTCGCAAACCTGGTTTTATGCATTACACATATTGTTAGCTCTTAGACGAATTGCTTTGTTCCCATTTCGTAAGTCGCTTTGGATAAAAGCATCTTCTAAATGCATGAATGTAAAATGCAAATAAAGAAGATAAACATTTTAGCGTTGAGGTTAAACGCAGCATCGCTGTCCTCAGAAAGCCTGGTGGGCAGCGTTTGTCTGTTTATCCCGCCGTGACGTGGCCGTCAGCACATATTAACCAGACTCTCTGTTTGCTTTAATCATTCAGCGAGGCCTGGCGGTCCAAACCAGCAGTGCTCTTTAATTTACTAACCGCACGCTGTAACCTGATAAACGGGTGTAAATGACAGAGCGGCTCGTCCTAATGGAATACACACTTCTCTGGGTTGTAGACGTTCAGCTCCTCCAGAAACAGGCTGTCGTTCAGGAAGCCGCTCCGCATCTTGGCCAGGAACTTCAGCACGATTCCTCGCTCCGATCCCAGGAAAACCACGGTGTGGTTGCGATGAGGGCCGGCAGCGTTATCCACGGCTATACGTGTCAGGCGGTATCTGCCAGAGAGATGGAGGCTTACAATGCAGTCTTAATCTCAGTCATTACTATAAACCAAGACGAGACTGACGTCACTAAACACTGTGACTATCAACATGCACTATAAACAAAACCAAAATTTTCAAAAAATGCACCAAAAAAGAAAAAGAGTAGAGAAAAATCTTGACCTACACATGTTTTCATTCTTGGTGTTGCCAGATGTTCTCAGACAACAATCAGTAATCATCATCATAATTTTGAGTAAAATAATTGTGATTATGAATTTAGCTATTATGCAGAAGCATAAAATGTCCAAAACTAGGGAACTAAAGAAAAAGGATAGGGTGAGTAAATGTGACCACAAAACAAATCACAAGGGTCATTTTTAAAAAATTGAGATTTCTACAACATCTGTAAGCTATTGAATCATCTTTCCACTGATGTCTGGTTTGGTAGCACAGGACAATATTTGGCTGAGATACAACTATTTGAAAACCTAGAATCTGAGGGCACAAAAAAAACAAAATCTGAATATTGAGAACTAGCCTTTAAAGTCCAAATTAATATCCTAGCACTGCATATTACTGATTTTATATATACACACACACACATACATATATATATATATGTATATATGTGCCAATTTGAGTGCCAACTGAGTGGTTTTTTTTTTTTTCTTTATTCTGTATGGATGGGGTTCTGGTTCCTCTGGCTTGCTAAGTTGGGGAACTTACTTTCTAGTGATTATCATTGAATTGATTCCAGAAACCGTCTCTGCATTTAATACCAAATTGTTCAATCTCGTCATTATACATCCCTATCATTGTATTCTTCTATTTGATTATTACTACCAGCTTTGATACAATCTGTATTGGTAAAAAGCGCTATAGAAATAAAAGTGATTGATTGATTGATTGATTGATTGATGGAATATGATCTTTACTTAATATCCTAATGATTTTTGTCATAAAGGCAAAACGTATAAATTCAAGCCATGCAATGTATTGTTGTCTATTGCTGCAAATAAAGCTGTGCTGCTTATAACTGCTTTTGTGCTCCAGGATCACATATATGATGAAAACTAAAAAGGACATTCGACAAAGGATTAGATTAAAAACATCTGACAGAATGAACGCCGTTACAATGAAATTTCCATTGGTTTTTTGACTCGGCTCTCGCTAAAGGAATTAAAGCGTTATCTGGCAACTGTCGTTCCAATTAGCAGCTCATCTCAGTGTTAATCAAATGTATGTATAATTTCCAAATCCGTATGCAAATACATTTTCAGGGTGATTAAAACTGGCAAGATGGAAATAAGATGACAAAAAATTATACACGTTTTTTCATCTTTTCAAATCTTTGAGTCTTTGAAGCTGAGAGAAACGGATGCAGACGCTTCTTCAGCAAATGTGTTTTCAATAAATCAGTTTTACTGGGGCAAATTTACACAAACCCAAATGAACAGAAACTTATCAGACTGCAAGCAGACGTTGTTTCAAAAGAGCCTCGTTCTGCTAGAACAGATAATTCTCCCATAATCCACTTCATTATAGGAAGACAGAAGGCAGTTTTTGCTTCGCTTTTGCTTTTTAGAGAGAAACACCATCTTTCCTTCAGGGTCGAGCTGATATAATGATTCGTGAAACATCTCCAGATACTCATGAACCACTCAGGCTTCGTGTCTGAATCGCATGCAAATGACTCGATTCATCCACGAAAATGAGCAGCGCTTATGTAGATGGGCACCGGTCCATATTTGCATGACAATAATCTCCATGCATAATTCACGTCTTACAAGGACCTTGACTCACCGAACCATTGTCTTGAGGAACCACGGGCGATTGGCGATGGAAGGAACGGCCTCGTCCATCAGCGGGTGAAGCTTGATGAAGTTCAGCGTGTCATCCGGAAAGTCGTTGGACACTTTGAACTTCTCTCCAGATGAAGATCCTGCGCAGACGCCCGGCCTGAAGAAGATGACAGCGCTGAACACCCAACAACTGATGTGAGCAACACAGAACCGACCATAATCACACCACAGTGAGCGTAAATCACCGTAATGAACCCGAAGGCTTCGATCACTGTAATGAATCTCAGCTGCCTGCGATAAATATGTTGAATGAAGGAAGGTTTATGGTTCTGCGCCGCATCGCTCCATTCCCATCAGAGGAAACAGAATTACATTGAGACGCGCTTGGCATGGCCGCTCTCATTAACACTTGACCTCGTTTCACACAAACACATAATTTTATGTTAATCAGCGCAGGCGATAGTCCCGCCGTTCGTGACACAAAGACGAGCCATATGGAAGCAGATCTTCGCTTTGTAAAAACGGTCCAGTGAGACAATTTAATCAGCGCTGCATCTGGAGAATCATATTTACACGCTCGAAAACACTTGTGTGCACATAACAGGGGCATGTACAGTCCAGAAAAATAATGCAGAAAATATACAAAATAATTTAAATTAAATATTTAATTACAATGCGTTTTTCAGTTTATTTACTATTTCAAAATAAATACAATTAACTAACTTAAATTATTCTCATTAGATACATCATTTTAGTCGAATGCATGTATTACTGTTGATTATCCCAGAACACATTGAATAGTTGACTCTGATTGGTTTTTTAGACCAATTTTTAAATAAATTTTTGCTGACCGCATTATGGTTTCATAACTACCAATGGTGGTTTGAGCTAAAGGATTCTCTTAAAATTTACGTTTAAATTCGCAAATTAATAGTATCTAATTTTAAGGAAAATGCCATTTGCCATTTGAGTTTTTATCATTTTTGAATCCATTCAGATGATCTCTGGGTCTGACGGAGCACTTTTAGCTGTAGCTTAGCATAGATCATTAAATCTTATGAGACCGTTAGCATCATGACTATTTCAGGCACTGTGTCATAAAAGAACTAGTAGTTAAAACTAGAACCATAGAAGAGTCCATTTTTAAACAGGAAACTCTTTTCAGCGTGATTTTTGAGCGTGATGCTAACGGTCTCATCAGATTTAATGATGTATGCTAAGCTACAGCTAAAAGTGCTCGGTCAGACCCAGAGATATGGGAGATAAGGGATTCAAAAACGGTAAAAACGCAACTCTTTAACTCTAGGGGAGATGGAAAATGAGACTATTTTTAAAAAAGTGTAGTGTTTCTTTAATATATAGGCCTTGTCTAATTGATTATACATTAACAATATTGAATAAAGTCATGTTATAAATCGGAAAACAAACACCTTTTCACCACGTTTTTGGAGTGAAATGTCACATAAATCAGTGTGAATGAATTATCTCACTAGAAATGAAACTCTGTCTAGTCTGCTGTTGGTCAAAGACAAAACTGTTTAAAGATACAGGTAGTGACTGAATGGTGAAGGTGGAGAATGGACAGTAAGCAGGACCCAATGGAAGCGTGTGGGACGTGTACCTGGGTCTGGGCACCCTCTCCTCCGGGATGGGCGTCCAGGTGGAATCGGGCGACTTCTGCTCTTTGAAGCGTCCGGTGAAGGCCGCGGCGATCTCTGTCATGTCGTACGCGCAGACGGCCGATCCCGGGATACTGTAACACACGTTCATCACGGAGAACACGCTTTCAGCTGAATAACTGAACTGTGAATCACTCCGGCTCGGACTCGAGCGGCACACAAGGAGCGGATTGTGATTCTGAGAGAGACTGAGTAACAGGGTCACTGTGTGTGTCCTTCACATCAACATGAGTCCATTCACAGCAAGCTGCTGATAAACCAGCCTCGATCTTATCTGTGCTAGAGCGGCCACAGCGGCTGAAAAATTCATCTTAAATATGATCTATAATAGAATAGAAGGCAAAATTTTGGTTGGGGGGGAAAAAGCTTTTGGCTTCTCTCCTAGACTGCCAAAAAATATCGTCTTTTTGTCTTATTTTCTAGTATAAATACCTCAAAATTCTTGAATTAAGATTAATTTACTGTAGAAGTATAATGACTATATAATACAACTTGTTTACTGTAAAAAAGTATTTTAAATCCTATTGCTTGTCAAGTAAGTGCATCTTCATTCAAGAATAAGAGAATATTTTTAAGGGAGTCCACAAGAATATGACTAAATTACTAAAACAGTAACATAACATGACTGTGAAAAAACTGCGTGTTTAAAATAATGTTTGTAACCCATATATAACAGGTATTTTGCTTAAACGAAACATGCATCAAGCATATATGTATAGTTTAATACAAAGGACTGAAAACCAATCACAAAGAGCACTTTTTCTATTTGAAAACGTGGGATGGAGTGGGAAGGGGAAAAAGCGCAGTAAAAGCTTTTTAAAAGTGTGAATTGTACACTATTTTTCATGTCTTTGTTGACAAATATATAAATACCGTATATAATACCTGTTGTAGGGCGTGGAGAAGGTGGCCATGACCACGTCTCGGCCGCTGATGTGGATGACGCTGGTCACGGCCTGCAGGATGTTGAAGTAGAAGTGTGAGTCTCCAGGGATGGAGCAGTTGAGTCGTGTCTTCAGGAAAGACGTCCACTGTTTCTCCAGAACTCGCTGAGAGCCGCCGAGGTCGTTCTTACACACACGAGCCACTCGAGGAAACACCACCTGATCGGACACACACACACACACTCTCACTTTTTCTGTTCCTCAAGGAGTTTGGGTTCCTTTCATTTTGAATCAGGACCACTTGACTCTTTAACACATTCTGTAATATTGCACGAACCTCTCAATAAAGTGTTAGTTGAGTATTACTAAACTGGTAGAGTTAGAACAGTAGGACTGGTAGGACTTGTAAAGTTACTTGATCACGGTGTCACAGTAAGAGTTCATCAGACAGTCTACTATTCCTCTAATGAGAGTTAGTTGCAGTAGTCTAAATAGTACTCGAAAAAGAACCACCAAAATAAAGCGTTAACATGATTAATTCTCATTTTGAGGATTCTTAAATCCCAAGACGCTGATGCACGTTGACGCACGAATAAAAATACACTGTTTGTAACTCCTTCCTTCCAATAATCAGACAAATCTTTGTGCTTTTTATATGAAATAAAGTCTCAGCTTTTGGATTCTGTCAGTTTTATAGTTTTAAATCCATTTAGTAAATGTGTTTGTGTGTGCTGACAGATCACCGGTCATTTCTTCTTCTTTACTACTAGTTATAGCAGCAAACAAACACAACCAACTTCAGAGGAATCAGAATAACTCACTCAAATGAATCACGAGTCATATAAATCGATCAGTGATTCAAGATGCTTGAGACCATAAACAGGCAGAAAAAATAAAAGAGCATTTTGATAAATATATGCAATATAGCATTACATTTATATTATCCTGCTGTCTTCCATGTTTCATGTTTAACTAAATCAATCAAGAAAATGTCATCACATTGACTGTTAAAATATTTATATTTCAACAACAAACTGCAATAGAAACATAATATACATTGATATAATTAAAATGTTATTATAATACATTTTGATTACAGTAACTGTCATATGTATAATTTACAATTTTATGAAGGATTTATATATCAGGGTTTATAGTACTGGGATGTTTTACTTGATAAAAAGTGACATGTTCTGCACATATATCCAAAGACAAATCACAAGCTTGAGCATCAACATCAAATCATGAAATATATCTCAATCTCTAGCCCTAATTAAAGTCAGTAATATTATCGGATGGGAAAGCTTGATCTGAATAATGACTCTATTGTCTTCTCTAGAACTGCTTTACAGCTGAAATCAATTTTGCTTTGTCACTGATTAATTTTTACAGTTACTGTACCGATCTGATCTGAATAATGGCTCTGCTGAGCTCTTTTCCAGCTGAAATCTGAACTGAGTTTGAATCACTGAATCTGTATCGTATAAAGCACTATAGAAACACATGTGATGTTTTCTGTCATAGACTGTAATCTGAGGACGGGGGTCGCGTCAGGCTGCTGTAATTACAGTAATCCAGCAGGTTGGTCGTACAGTAAGTGGAGAGAGTCATATTCACCGGAGACGCTCAGGCTGTAATTACTCCTCACTGAATCCGAGCGCTCAATCCTCTCAAATCTCACGTCTTCTGCCTTTGAACTCACAACAATGAGCCTTTGTCAGGCTTCTAGCACTCACAGACCAGGAAGTGCATTCAGGACCTCAAGCTATTTAGGGCTCGTCGTTGGGATATCAGACAATGTCTGTGTTATTTTTAGTACCTACGTCCTGACTAACATCTCTTAAACACCATCACAAACTTCAAACGCCCACTTCCTGTCACTTCCTGTCACTTCCTGTCTGCAGGAAAACACGCTGGATGTATTTCCCATACCTTCCCCATGCTGTTGTACTCCATGGCGATTTCCCGAAAGAAGAAGTAGATGAACTCGCCGTAATCGACGGCCTGGACGAAATACGGCTCTGAAATCAAGAGGAACAAGTGTGAGGTCGAACGTGAATTCAGATCATAGTGAGATGAGATTGTGTCGGTGATGTCCCTCACTGGTTGACGTAAATACGTAATCAGATTACTTTTTAAAAGTAACTAGTAAAGTAACATTACTTTTAAATTTAGAAGGAAATATTGGAGTTACTTTTACTCTGGTGTATTGGCTGGGTTGCCATGTTGAGAGAAATCAGGAGTAAGTGTGTGAACATGATCTTACTGTACTTCTAGACTAAATCAAAAACACATTCAGCGTTCCTCAACAGTGAAATGTTAAATCAGACAAACATCCTTTATGTATTTAATCCCATTTTGTCTCCTTCGATGATCCAGTTCAACCACACCAAGCAAAAATAACACATTAGTGTTTGAGTTATTTCAACGTTTTTCTCCTACACCATATTCTTCATGTGATTAGTTTGGTCTGTCCTCTACTGTACAGAACAGAATTTACATTTCCTTCATCCTGAGAGCATATTCATTTCACTTTGGTTGTGAAAGGCTTTTATATCTGTAGAAGAAGAGCTTTTTATAGTAAAAATGAAACCCTGACAAAAAGTAACTCAGAAGTAACACATCGTAATGTGATATGGTTATGTAAAATCGGCTCACCTTTCAGCCATTTGGAGTCGTGTTTGACCGTCCGGAGGGTCAGACTGTCGCCCAGACTGCGGTAGATGACCGCATCGATGGCCAGGAAGTCTGTGACCGTGGCCGAGTACAACTTCCCGTCTACAGCAGAAAACAGCCGTGTCTCAACACTTCTCAATCAATCCAACAACTACACTAACGACAGAAACAAGCTCCAGATATGAAGTCTTTATGAAGTCTAGCAGACAAAGAAGCGCACATTTATTTATCCACAGAAATTTAGTGCCTAATATTAGTGCTGTCAAATGAGTAATCGCATCCAAAATTAAAGTTTTTGTTTACATAATATGTGTAATAATTTATTTAGGATGTGATTAATACATTTATTAATTAAATGTATTTTATTTTTGCATTTACTAAGACATAATGGCTTGAGGAAATAGCATATTAATATTAAATACAACTGAGGCATTTGATTAGTTTATTAAAAAATGTTCTCCACCAATTTAAGATAATATCTAATTTTGAATTTGCTTATTTATAATTTATTCACTGCTGTAAACATGGCAAAAAATAAAACTACTGTTGGTCGGTAAATAATTAAGCGGATAAACATTAATTTTAATATATATATTTTTAAAAAGGCAAGATAAACTTGTGAGGAAATCACCTACAAAGATTCACAAAAGTTACATTAATACTAATTATAAACCATGGGCTGTATTTAATTGCTGGCATTATACACACCGATGGACCTTAATATCTAATTATGTAACATTTAAAAATATATGAATAAATACTTTCATGAATTTAGTTATAATTCACCACATTCCTGACCCTATTTCATGTCATTTTTTGGTGGGCAAATTATCCTGATTTCGCTTTCCAATATTTACAGAAAACATGTCGTTATGGTTTACTCTTGACTTGCACAAATAAAAGAAAGTGGGCAAATAATTACAAGGCAAGGGCAAGTAGCACATTCAAGTAAACATTTTGAAGTAAGACTGAAATGGTTCTCCAAAAATCAGTTTTTAACTTCCAAATGGCATTTTTTGCAGCGTATAATGGCATTATTTTGGCCGGCGGGAAGGCAGACGTTTCTCTGGAAGGTTTTACGGCTCTACTGAAGCAATGAGTCATGCGGGTTTTCCATCTCCAGGGTTATTTTTGCTGCTGTATTTCGGGGAGGGACTCCCAGAGACGCTCTCTGACCGCAGCACAATAGTTTCATGTGTTTCCAGAACGGGCCGCTGCCAGAGAACGCTCTTCCCAGAAACACAGCGTTCCTCGTGTTCCCAGCATGCTCCTCACAGGCGATCGCTACGGAAGCGCTTCTTACCGGCGAACAGGGCGACGTTGGCGTGTTTGGCGTCATACGGGCAGCGCGCCATTCCGCTGATCTCATCGCCCACGGCGTCCAGACTGTCCATCTGCAGGAATGAAGGGAAAGGTCAGAGGTCAGAGGTCAAACACACCCTTCAGCGTCTGAGACTTTCACACACTTGACGGTGTTCTTTTTAAAGCTCTTCCTCTCTGAGGCTGGCTATTTCTATCGTGGTCAATGTGAAGAAGGACAACCGGGAGTCGAGCGCTCAGGAACCCAATTAACATTCTTCCCAAAATACAGGGATCAGGAATGTGACGGTATTCCCGTAGCAAGGAGTCGATATTAGCCACTACCACAGTATACAGAATCTTTTCCTTCCTTGGAAAACACTAATGCTTTAAAATCCTGGATTCATTATTATTCTTACAACTATAAACAGTCAAATGACAAACTTTCTCATATTAAACTGAGAGCTTTTGTTAACAGATGGATGACATATGGAACCACACATGACAGTGATATATTGAAACTTTGATTAAATCGTGGCCTCCCTGCAATAATTCATTCCCTGGTTTGGATTTAATCAGAGTGAGAGAGTGATTTAAACATTTTAAAATGAATACAACATCTACGCAATCAAACAGAAACATCCTTTCAACTACAGATATGATAACGTTCTTCTTCGTTTTTTCTAATAGATTATCAAGACAAAAATACTGTAGATTGATCAGCAGAAACAGCACAAACATTAGTACATTTACACATTTATTAACTTTTACATTTTCATTCTATTGTTTATATCTTATCCAGTATAAACCGGTCAGGACCAGCACCAGACCACCACAAACCAGTCTGGACCAGCTCTGAGCCAGTATAAACTGGTCTGGACCAGCTTAGAGCCAGTATAAACCAGTCTGGACCAGCACCAGACAACCACAAACCAGTCTGGACCAGCTCTGAGCCAGTATAAACCGGTCTGGACCAGCTTAGAGCCAGTATAAACCAGTCTGGACCAGCACCAGACAACCACAAACCAGTCTGGACCAACTCTAAGCCAGTATAAACCAGTCTAGATCAGCTCAGAGCCAGTATAATCCAGACTGGACCAGATTAGAGCCAGTATAAACCAGTCTGGACCAGCACCAGACAACCACAAACCAGCCTGGACCAGCTCTGAGCCAGTATAAACCGGTCTGGACCAGCTTAGAGCCAGTATAAACCAGTCTGGACCAGCACCAGACAACCACAAACCAGTCTGGACCAACTCTAAGCCAGTATAAACCAGTCTAGATCAGCTCAGAGCCAGTATAATCCAGACTGGACCAGCTTAGAGCCAGTATAAACCAGTCTGGACCAGCACCAGACAACCACAAACCAGCCTGGACCAGCTCTGAGCCAGTATAAACCGGTCTGGACCAGCTTAGAGCCAGTATAAACCAGTCTGGACCAGCACCAGACAACCACAAACCAGTCTGGACCAACTCTAAGCCAGTATAAACCAGTCTAGATCAGCTCAGAGCCAGTATAATCCAGACTGGACCAGCTTAGAGCCAGTATAAACCAGTCTGGACCAGCACCAGACAACCACAAACCAGTCTGGATCAGCTCAGAGCCAGTATAAACCAGTCTGGAACAGCTTAGAGCCAGTATAAACCAGTCTGGACCAGCACCAGACTACCAAAAATCACACTAGACCAACTCAGAGCCAGTATAAACCGGTCTAGACCAGCACCAGACCACAACACACCAGTCTAGATCAGCTCAGACCAGTATAAACCAGACTGGACCAGCTCAGAGCCAGTATAAACCAATCTGGACCAACTCAGAGCCAGTATAAACCGGTCTAGACCAGCACCAGACCACCACACAGCATTCAGAAGAAAGCCTGCGCTCTGATCCTCTTTATGGGATAGTTATGGGCCGCTCCGCTCTTCTCCGCCCGGCAACAGCTGATGTAATGGACACCAGCCGTAAATGCAGCAGCTCGGAGCGGGCCGCAGATGGGCTCTCGGGAGGAGGCCACGGATCCGAGCATCCGTTCAGGAGAACATTTGTACACTGATGATTAAAGTGGGACGACTTTGGCCCTCAAACAGACGCTGTTTTCAGAGCCGCTCGAGAGCTTCCAAAGACCCAGCGTCCGCGAGGGAATCTGAGCGGCTAGTGCTGCTTTTGGCAAACGCTCTTCGGCATCTCTCTGTCGGACCGAGCCAGTTATTAGACAGCGACGGCTGGCAGAAGATCTTCCTTCTGTGATGCACTGACCGCAGAGCGGCAGATGATGGGGTCAAATTGAGCAAAAACACTGAACGAGACTAAACCAACCGCTCAACGTCAAAACAGAGCCAATACATCAGAGCAAAACCCAACCTGAAGAGTGCTGACTAGTTCTAGACCGGTTCACCAGTCACTGGCCAGAAAACACAATCTCACACAGACACCGTTTAAGAGTTCAGGGCAAGTAACACATTCAACAGTTTACATGCAAATACATACAACGTTTTTAAAAATATATATACATATATGTGTGTGTGTTTAGAAACTTTTATTTTGAAACGATTAATCCGTTTATTTTAAAGTAATGCTTTACAATATTGCATAAAATATCTCACACAGTTTCTCATAACATAGAAATAACTGCTTTACTTTGCACAGCACGTTATTTTTGTGTTACTTTTCCTTGTTTGTTTTTTAAAAAACGTTATACTGTAAAGTTCCTTTCACACCAAAAGAGAAATTAATTCAGCTGTCTCTGCATTTGTTCTGTATTTCTCTCATCACGCGGACAGAGAGAGGGATCATGGGAAAGTGATGATACATATTTGAAAAAATAACTGAAAATCTGAAACACTGATCTGACTAAAACTGAATAAAGTTTTAACATCTTTCTATAAGAATAACATCTATGAGATGTCACAGTTTGACGACGAAGTCTGAAACACTGCTTGTGTTCTTTTCTGAGCTGCTCTGTGCATGTGACTTAACAACACAAGCAGAGGTCAGGGGTCAGAGGTCAGTCTTACCTTGTAGGTGCGACAGGACGGGTTAAAGGCGTTGGTCCCGCAGACGAACAGAGAGTCGTCGCTCTGCTGCAGCAGGACCTTGATGAAGTTATGGCACTCGTCCTGAAAAAACAGACGCATTACACCATATCTGCTGAATCAAATCCAGCGCTTCGTTCTTACTAACTTTGGCTGCCGACTCCAAAAATAGTGTCTGTTTTAGTGGAGCGTGTCACACTTTCTCCCTAAATATGATGCTCTTACAAGCGTGTGTGCTGTGAATTAGTCAGAAAAAACACAGCATTCTGAGCCAGATCACAACTGTTTCTTCAATTCTCAGCCCATTTTCACCTGCGTGACATTACTTTATGACTGATCCTGATTTCAAGGTCAGAAATACGTACAGAGACAGAAAAAAATGCAAACGTGTGCATTTCCGCTTCCACTGCATCCACAAAGACCAAAAGTATAGATATTGTTGAGGAAAAAGACGACTGAAAAAAAGACGTGCACTTTTAACAATTTGGCGTTCATTTGAACTCAAGTGAGGTATTATTGGGCCTTTTTTGCATTTGCAAAAAACTACATGGACAGTTTTAATTGATAATTGTTTTTGTGAGTCAGCAGGTGTTTCCCTCCGGAAGCGGAGGCGTGTCATCGGTGACATCATCATACCTTGTGTTTTCCCTTCATCCTGCAGGTGTCCACATCGGCCTGTCTGGACTTCCAGGTCAGCTTCTGTGGACAGCAAATCAATATCAGATCGATAGATTGGACTCAATTACAGCCCCCTGTCACGGCCCGGAGGGTCGGACGATTAAACTACACGCCGCTCCGATCGATCGCCATCAATCACACACACACACACACACACACACACACCACGTGACAGCCCATCCTGATGGGATCAAGCTCTTAGAGAGAGATAGAGACGCTGCCAGGTAATTAAGAGGAGGACAGAACTCTATCCTCAGACTCACCTTACTGAAGAAGATCTCCTCTGTGTTGGCCGTCTCGATGTCCACCGTGTAGATGTGATCCCTGTGAAGACATTCACACTTTCATTGATCCACATTCATAATCACTGTTATAATATCAGAGTGTACACTGTAATATTACTGTGCTTCAACTCTGATCTGATGAGTGACAGCTGGGTCCATTTCAGTGCTTTTCATGAGAAAAAAAATAAAATAAATAAATAAATATATATATATATATATATATATATATATATATATATATATATATATATATATATATATATATAATTATGTAAAAAAGCCTCTGAAAATCAATCTAAATCACAACTAAACCCAGAAGAATTTTTTTTTTAATATAACAAATTCAGATCTTAAATTTGACCTAAATACTAATATTTAAATTCATAACAGAAATCAGTGAATTAATACTGGAAATATAAAAATAAAAGGTCATTTTAAATATTAATGAAAACTATGATCAAATACGACGACTAAGAAAAAGCCCAGTCATTTATATAGACAGTGTCCCGTTCTCCGGACGTTTGTTGTTGTTTTTGTCGCGTGTCCTGCCTTTAGTTCATGTTAATCGTATCCTCGTCTTCAGCTGTGTCGTGTTCATTTAGTTAATTACCCTGTGTACTTAAGTCCTGTGTTTTCAGTTCCGTTGGTCCGATCTCGTCTTTATTTTCGTGTGGTTTTGTTATATCTGCCTGCCTGAATATTGTTTATTTATTCTCCGAAGAGATTAAAACCTTTTTGTTTTCGTTTATACTCGTTGTCTGCTCTCATGCTTCCCACACACGTGACACAGCTTTTAACTGGTATGGTATAAGTGAGGTGTATATATATATTTTTTTATTTATTTATATTTTTGATGCAACCTGTGTTGTTAAAAGCGCTATATAAATAAAAATGATTGATTGATTGATATTTTCAAAACTGATCACAATCATAACACAACTAGAACCTGGTTTCATGATTTGACTGTAGCTGCACACGTTTTCATTCAGTTTCACCAAAACACCACAGAAAGATCATTCAAGAGCAAACCATGCAAGATTCATGCTGTACTGTATTTTGAAACAAAAAGAATACTTTGTGATTGAGACGACTGAAAATACACTGAATCAAAATAAAAAGCTGAAAAACCAGCTTCAGCAGATATTCTCTAGTTCTCTAGTTTTTTCACAACTCCTTGTTATATAAACGGAAAATAAGTTAAGAAAACTCAAAAATGCTTTAAACTTCTACATTTCTTTGACTTTTTTATTTTTTACTCTAAAATCTGTACAAATCTAGCACTTTTGGTGATCTGCTGTGATACGAGCAATTAGAGTTTTGAAAATAAAACTTAAATCAAAATAATCAATAGCAATGTCGATAATCTTAACAAAATGAAAGAGCATGAACACATTTCTGGACAAGACTGAATATTTTCCAGAATGCCATTAGCTGATGAAGTGCTAGTTTGTGCCGTGTAGATGTTCATATCCGTGTAAGATCATCTCATACGACAGGAACATGTTTTGAATCTGATCCAGAGCTGAATTCAATCGAATCTTCCTCAATCTAATAGAAAAGCCATTTGTGAAATGAAAGCTGCTGTGAGGAGCAGAGATCTCAAGACCAATCAAACTCCTCAGACGTTATGAAAAGCCCAGTAATTAATCACAGTGTGTGTGTGTGTGTGTGTGTGTGTGTGTGTGTGTGTGTGACGGACGGGAACGCTCATTCAGTCCTCCAGCAGCATTAATCATATGAGCTCAGTTAATCAGCTGCGGCTCGTCTGAGTTACACAGCGATCGTGTTTCTGAGCGCCGCGTCTCGATCGGCGCAGGTACGGTGTCGCTCCACGCTCCTCACTGAAATTCCATTCTAGCGCGTAATTACTGCTGATCTCAGTGAGAAGTGATGAAGTTACTGCAGAGAACGCTGCCTTTCTTTGATTTCAGGTCTGATGAAATGCATGTGAAACGCAACCACTGAGATTTCTGAGCCAAATGAATTTTAAACGCAACTTTCCAAAGACAAAAACAAGCATTTTAACACTTAATAATTAACTTCCGTGATTATCGTGGGTTATTTTTGTACGGTGTGTAATTTAGAGATTCATGCAACAACCTTTAAACTGCAGTCTGAAGCTTAAAAAATAATCAACTATATAAATGAATCAAGTTAATTTGTCGGTGTACAAAGTGGGAAAAAATCTGGTGTGTTTTTGTTCTGAATAAAATCTCACAAATAACTACAATGAAATTGAAAAAACTCTGAAGTGGAAAGACTGAAATGGTGTTTTCTTGTAAAACACATAATGTCCGATAATCTGTTTTATGTAGAAAGATTATTTATTTTCTATGTAAAGTGAGATGAATCCATCAGATCTACGAGCACTTTCTCCAAACGCAGAGATAAAACACAGCTCACGGTGTCCACAGAGGAGCCTTTAATATCATACACTTATATAAGCCACACAGGACCAGGAACACTGAGTCTATGAAAAAGGCTAATATTTCTAATATTCTAGATGGTGATAGTGAGGCGTTAATAATGCATGTCCTCGCCTCGGTTCATAACAATTCAGAACGATATCACTGAGTCTGAACACAATAAACCAGGGCTGTCCAGACTTTCCCTGAAGAAGCCAGATTCAACAAAGTGACTCTCTCTCTCTCTCTCTCTCTCTCTCTCTCTCTCTATATATATATATATATGATAGTGGTTTAAGTTTACAGTAGCAGTAGCTTGAGCTTTGCTGAGATAAATAGGCCTAGCTTTTTTAATGTACTAATAATTACAATATAGATTGACTGTATGTCCATCAACACGTTTATATTGAATAAATAAAAGCACAAGACTGTCTATATGAAAAATATCTGTAATTTGGCCTATAACTTCCTTACACTACCTTCAGCTGGCCTTTATGTCTACATGAATAATGTAAGATTGTGTATAAATATCCTACATTTCTGCCACAGTTACTGTGACTACAGTAATCCACCGTAAATGTTGGTGGTTTGTGGATGAAAAAGTATTCTTACTGCATTGTTGTCACGCAACGTTTCTGTGGTTTTTATGGAAACGTAGTTTCGTCGTGCGATCGACGGTAAACGTGTTTGTTCTGAGCTCGTGCTTCAAATGAGTCGCGCTCTTCCTCTTTTGGCTTCTTCAGGAATTCTTGTGCGCGAATGAAATGAGAACGGATGTGAGTTATTACATTGTTATTACACGCTTTTTACCGCATTGTGAAACTGAACATTTTATTAATGTATTTGGCGGGCCATGTATAATATATTTTAACAGACTGCTTGAACTTCTCCTGGGGCAGCAGACCCCTGAATTAAACAATAGTAGATATTTTTGTTGAAGAGTTGAAGATCATGAGATCTTGTGTACCTGCTTCACGATAAACATCAGAGGATGGGCAGCGGAGACAATATCTGTAAACTTACCATAACCAGATAGTTCAGATTCCTCCGGTTTGATTAGTTAGAGACACGTCATTACCAGAGACTGACTCGATTACACAGATATTATAAAAACTGAACTGCCTTTAGCAGAAAGCTAATAGTTGGATACCGTAAAGCTGCTTTGACACGAAATTGCTAAAAGCCGTAGATAAACAAAGACGACTTGACTTGGTAATGTTATTGAATCAGACTAGTTTAAGTTGATTAGTTAAATGTCTCTTGAATCTGGCAGATGTTCTGAAACAATACTCATGAAAACCACAGACTCTGTTCTTGTTAGAAGCGTGTGTTGAGTAATGAGATAAAGAGCGCTAATAACTTTAAAGAGCTCTTCTGTACAGATTCACGTCTCAAACGCTCCGTGTCTGATTCCTTTAATGCATGTGTGTGTTTGCTTCTTCATTTCATCAAAACATCTCATTCCACATTATTTCAAACTGAAGAAGTCACCAGAGTCATCTGAAAGCAGATAAATCGTCTCTCCGTTGATGTCTGGTTTTTTAGGATCTAATAATGTTTGACGGAGATATCCTGTAACTATCTGAAGATCAGGAATCGGAGGGAGCAACAAATCTAAACTCCTTTAAAGTTGTCCAAATCAAGTTCTTAGCAATCAATGTTACTAAAAAGAAGTTTTGATATGTGTATGGTAGGAAGTGTATAATTCTGACCCCTACAATGTACTGCTACAAATATATCTGTTGCTGAGGACTGCTTCTGTGCTCCAGACACACATTTAGATGCAAATGAGGCAACATCTAATTAAATATGCACACGCTTCCATCACATAAATCTGTCAGGTTCATAACTCTAGTTTGCCTTTGTTTTCATATCAGAGTCAAAGGTTCTTTCAAAGAAGCAGAAACCATGATCATAATTAACATGTGATTTATGCAGGTTTATGAGTGGATTTAAATGATTGGAAGGCTTTGTTTTTACTGTTTTCGTCGTTGCTGATTAGAAATTCTGTTACGATGACCATCAAGAACCTTCTTCTTAATGAGTTTCATACTTGATTCTGTTATTTTCCTCTTTATCTCTGTCAGTCTATATGGTATAAAGCACTATATAAACTAAACAAACACGACTGACTAGGCTTTGTGTGATTGGACAAAAAACTCCAAAGGAAAGAAAGTGAATAATCCATCAGGTTCAAGCTTGAAACGCACTGAAACACACCGCCGGCCTCACGTTTGATGGGTTTCTGAGCGCAGGTCTGATCTGTTTGTGCCGATCGTTCAGAGCTCAACAGAGGCTCTTTGTGTCCAGGAATGTGCTTCTCATGCGTCCATCTGGTGGTCTTTTGTCAAACTCTCTCACTCTGTGTGTTCGCAGAGAAAGGAGCTCATTAGTATGCGTCTCACACCTGTCAATCCTCCGCCGAAGCTCCGCCCCCAGACCGTTCCGGGATCTCTCAGCTGTTCTGGGGTCAGTGGACCAGCGTTCTTCTGCTCGAGACCGGTCTGGGTTCTTAGGAGACGCCTCGGCCACGGCCTCAGGAATGTGGACAATGTCCCACGAGACCCTGAGCTCAGCTGTGTGTGTGTGTGTGTGTGTGTGTGTGTGTGTGTGTGCGAGTGTGTGAGTCTATGTCTGTGTGTGTGTGTGTGTGTGTCTGTGTGTGTGAGTCTATGTGTGTGAGTCTGTGTGCTTGCGTGTGTGAGATTGTGTGTGTGTGTGTGTGTGTGTGTGTGTGTGTGTGTGTGTGTGTGTGTGTGTGTGTGAGTGTGTGTGTGCATGAGTCTGTGAGTGTAAGTGTAAGTGTGTGTTTATATGTGTGTGTGTGTGTGTGTGTGTGTGTGTGAGTGTGTGTGTGTGTGTGCGAGTGTGTGAGTCTATGTCTGTGAGTGTGTGAGTGTGTGTGTGTGTGTGTGTGTGTGTGTGTGTGTGTGTGTGCGTGAGTCTATGTCTGTGAGTCTGTGTGCTTGCGTGTGTGAGATTGTGTGTGTGTGTGTGAGTGTGTGAGTGTGTGCGCGAGTGTGTGTGTGCATGAGTCTGTGAGTGTGAGTGTAAGTGTGTGTTTATATGTGTATGTGTGTGTGTGTGTGTGTGTGTGTGTGTTTTGTGAGTCTGTTAGTGTGTCTGTGCTTGAGTGTGTGTGTGTTTGAGTCTATGGGTGTGATTCTGTGTGTGCGTGTGAGAGTGTGTGTGTTTGTGTGTGTGTGTATATGTGTATGTGTGTACATGCATCTGTGTGTGAATCAGTGCGTCTGTGTTTGTGTGTGTGTGTGTGTGTGTGTGTGTGTGTGTGTGTGCGCGCTGTGTACGTTTCTCATCACACACTAGCTGTGTTTCCATCCAAAGATTCAATTTAAATTAAGCACAAAACTGGAATATCACATAAAGCACAGTTTCCATCCAACGAGTCCTAAATAATGACTTCCTGTTAAAGCAGCACTAAATATCCCTAAGAAAACCACAGCAGGGGAAGCCACTGAATATATTCATTTTCATATAAAATAAATCCCTCGCACCTCGGAGCAAGCAGATAAAACACAATAACGCTGTCAATGCTTTGAGAGGAGGAGGATTTTTCTGTTATTTGTGAACACAGTTGTGGAAGACAATTATACAGAAATATTCTGGTGACAGACCAAAACAACATTTCCTGAAGGAAGAGGCGTAAAGAGCTGTCTGGCTGGATTAAAAAGGTCTTCAGGATTGCTGGACCTTTTTTTCCTCTAAAGGGAGACACAGATCTCATCCCGAGTGGAGAGATCACAGGCTTTTCTAAGCAGCGGTTATATTCCTAACCAAAGCACACCGTCATCAAGAAATTCAGCACGCCTTCGACGACAGACCCATAAAACTCTAGGCTTAACAAGAAAAGCCTTTGATGGGATTTTTTACAGTGATGGTCGTTTGATTTATTCATTAAATGTGTTTCCATCAAAGTTTATGCACATTTATTTCTTATCAGATAAAGTGCTTTGACTCAGTCGTGCACATATGTGTTTTCTAATGGCGTCTCCATCCAGTTTTAGTGCAATATTCCAAAAAGATCTTAAAAGTGGAAACACATCTAGTGAGAAACCTCAGCTCTGTACTGAGTCTATATATCTGAGTCTGCAATCATCAACTGAATCTATAATTACAGACTTTTATAATCACACGCCTCAATATTTCTATTCCTTCTCACACTGTGAAGCTCAGCAGCATCTGTGTGCATAAACCAGATCATTTATCAATGCATTCAGTGAAAACACTCGCATTTACACACACTTTACAAAACCGTTCAAGTCCGAGGTCACGCCTAACATTGTTCATTAGGAGGAATGCGTGAAGAGTTTCTGAAAAATTGACCCGAGTATGAAGAAACTAGCACACGATCGTTCTGTCCTGCTGTATTTTCACCACGGTTTTTATGTCGAGCTGCACTGAGGTCTCAAGAAACAACACAAACTGAAGAAAAACTCAAAAAAACCCTCTTTTCACAGAGGCGTTGAGTCACATCAGCCACTACAGGCCTAAATAAAACCTCAAAACAACAGAAAGCCCAAAAGAGCCTGGAGCTGAGAAGAAAACCACAGAGAAGAAAACAACTGATCTAGTGTGAAAAGATCTGACCGACAGAAGAACACTGACCCAGCGCCGGAGCAACCACTGATCAGAGACCTGAGGGGGCGGAGCCTGCAGCTATCAATCAATCGGAGCCCCAGCCGTTTCATTAGTGGAGAGTGAGTGGGAGGGGCCTACAGCTGTCAATCAATCAGAGAGTGATCAGGTGTGTTTAACAAGATCTGCTACGACCGGCAGAATTACAATTTAGAAGGTCCTTTCGTGAAAAGATAAGTCACGGTTTCTGCAGGATTTATGAAGGTAAATCTTTTAAAGACACTTAAAGAAACGTATAACGAAACACTACAAAAAAATTGCATTTTCTTACTTAGTAATCTTGCCTAAACATCAATAAAAATATCTAAATGTTCTTGAATCATGAAGTCTTGTTTCTTAAAAAAATCATCCAAATGTTTTTCCGTAAATCAAGCAAAAATATCTGCCACTGGAGTAAGAAAAGTTCTCTTTAAACTAGATAATTTTTCTTGACCCATTGGCAGGAAACGTAATATTTGTAAATTGAATTAATATTTTTTTTACAGAAAACCAGACACAATTTGAAGTCGTTTCACCCAGTCTTCTTACAGTCCAACATTTTTTTAAATATTTATACATCCATATCATTTTTGTTTCAGTACCGAAATGAAACGTGTGCGTGGTTTTATTTCAGTTGCTCAGAAAACCAGACACCATATCTGCATCCTCCAGTAAATGTAAGGACGTGTAGATATTTGTGGGCAGGGCAGATGATTCTCACGGCCGCTGGCTCTGCGTCTCTGAACATGTGCTGCTTCTCGTCCGTATGCTGAGAACGGCCTGCTGGAATGGGCTGCCGGTTACCATGCCAACAATCTGCTCGATCTGCGCTTCAGCGGCGTCTGATAACCACCGGCCGCTCTTTAAATAGCAGACTCACCTCGCGGCCACGTAGAGCGTGCGGTTCATGATGACGATCAGCTGAATGTCCAGCTTGTGCCGCTGCGTGTTGTTCCTGCCCGGCTTGTGGCCCACGAACGCTGGGTATTGTTTGGTATCTGACGGAGAAGCGGGAACAGAGTTTGATTCATGCAATTTTTTGTTGGGTTTTCCCTTAAAACAAGCGACATCTTGTTTAGCCTTTGAATTAAGACTGTCTTTCAGCCGATTTCTTTGCTTGTTTTAAGCAAAAACGAACACTTATTTTGCAAACAAGAATCATTCTGAATGTTTAGATATTTGTATTTCTTGCAGTGTATTCTTCAACCGTTGAGAAACGAGCCAAACACTTCATTACTGAGCAATTGGGACGAAACGAACAAATTTCATCCATAACAATCGATCACATGTTCGCAGCTCTCTGATGCTGGCCAATAATCACATGATTTTTTAGTAAAAGTTTTATTTGAATTGATATTGTTTTGCATTTTGATGATTTGAGCTGAATGAGGGTAAACATGTTAATTTAATCTTAAAAATCATAGACATTATCATACCTCTCTAGTTGACTGATTACATTAAAAAATATAACCACGTGTTTCCTGAATGTTATGTTTTAATATGTAAATGAGGCATCTTCTCATTAAATATGCACTAATTAGCATGCATTTCAAGAGAACTTTGGATTCAGAAGTTCATGATTCTTGTTTAATTTTTTCACTTAATAAACACTGTGTGTTTGTGTGTGTGTGTGTGTGTGTGTGTGTGTGTGTGTGTGTGTGTGTGTGTGTGTGTGTGTGTGTGTGTGTGTGTGTGTGTGTGTGTGTGTGTGTGAGTGTGTGTGTGTGTGTGTGTGTGTGTGTGTGTGTGTGTGTGTGTGTGTGTGTGTGTGTGTGTGTGTGTGTGTGTGTGTGTGTGTGTGTGTGTGTGTGTGTGTGTGTGTGTGTGTGTGTGTGTGTGTGTGTGTGTGTGTGTGTGTGTGTGTGTGTGTGTGTGTGTGTGTGTGTGTGTGTGTGTGTGTGTGTGTGTGTGTGTGTGTGTGTGTGTGTGTGTGTGTGTGTGTGTGTGTGTGTGTGTGTGTGTGTGTGTGTGTGTGTGTGTGTGTGAGTGTGTGTGTGTGTGTGTGTGTGTGTGTGTGTGTGTGTGTGTGAGAGAGAGTGTGTTAGTAAGTCTTTCATCCTGACAGGCAAAACAAAAGAGGATCTCTGAAGTCTGGCCGACTCAGACAGCATTTACAGTTTCTGTGTCCAGCAGAATCAGCTTTGAGAGCGAGGAGGTGAGACGTTACTCACAGTTGCCGTGTGAAATACTGATTGGCTCGGTGTCTTCTGGGAAAGCGGCTCTGGCCGTCTGCAGCACGGTGAAATACAGCAACAAGGCCTGAGACCGCATGTTTGAGTCCTCCGCTCCGCTCGATCACTTCTGAACTTCAGCCTGCGCACACACACACACACACACACACACACCTAATCAGCAGGTCGCTTTAACTGACTTTAGCACAACATGCGTCAGAGATCGATCGCGCCGCTGAGCATCATGGGTAGCCTGAGAGAACTGCTGACATGAACCTCGGCCTGTAAGAGATGGGTCTGATTTACACGCTGACCTCTGACCTCGCATGCTCTCAGGGACGCACCGGTTTCCTCGTGCAACAAATTACCAACAAATCACTGCAGATCAGAGCCAGAGCCTGCTGCACGGGAGAAAAACATGTGTGAGCGATGGCTTTACATTCATGCATCTGGCAGACGCTTTTATTCTCAGAGACTCACTGCTTTCGCTTTTCAGGAGAAAAACCATCATAAAACATTGTGTTGACTTTACTGTACGAGTAAAATGACTTAAGCCTTGTTTTCTAAATTAAATAACCAAACTTTCGCATAAAACAAGCAAAAACATCTGCTAATGGGGTAAGAAAAATAATCGACTCAAAAACTAAACAACTAATCATTTTTCTTGCCCCACTGGCAGATATTTCTGCTCATTTTACTTGATTCGTCTCAAAACACTAAGAGAATCATTTCTTCCAGTGAACACCGATGTCAGCTGCCACACAACACGTCTCTCACACACACACACACACACACACACACACACACACACACACACACACACACACACACACACACACACACACACACACACACACACACACACACACACACACACACACACACACACACACACACACACACACACACACACACACACACACACACACACACACACACACACACACACACACACACACACACACACACACACACACACACACACACACACACACACACACACACACAACACACACACACACACACACACACACACACACACACACACACACACACACACACACACACACACACACACACACACACACACACACACACACACTCACACACTATAATTAATTAAAGCAGTGCTTGACGAGCTGCTCTGTAATTGAAATGCCAGTAACTGATATTTGTGGCCCTCCTGAAGAGAACGGCGCTCGTGTTAATAAACCAGAGGCTGGTTAACATCCAGCACAGAGAAATGAAAAGCTCCTCGTTTCTGTCAGATTTGACCAGGAAAGGGCTGAACGCAGCGGCTGGTTCGTCTGCTCTTCATCACACGCCGCTGAATAAATAACTCACACTGCTTTCAGCAAACAAACCCGCCGCATCTACACATCAGATCAACACGAGCGACGGAGCAGGAGATCAGCTCACATCACAGACCCGCCGTGAGACCAGGCACAAAACCTGTCGTGAAGGCCGTTGTTTATACGTGACATACATCACATTTATACATCTGAGATCACGAGCCACATTTCACACACCGCTAGATGATCGTCTAAGTCCACACATCAGCAGCAGCATTTTATTTTACATTTAATTATCTGCAATAAAACAGCTGTAATATCATGTATATATATATATATTTATATATATATCACATCACAAAAAACTCAAAGTTTTCAAGCAAGTCCTGTGTAAATAAAATAAAAGTCTGCTTAAAATTAAGAAGCTTAAAAGCTCAAATTGTATTAATGTATCAAAAGTAGGCCTGTATTTATTAATTCAATTCAAATATGGTTTGGACTAGAGTTTGTCACTTATAAACACAAACTCATATAAACACAGGAACAAAATGAAAGACATTGTGACAGAGATATATCTATAGGGTTTAAAATAAAATATATTTAGTAATAAATCAACATTCTGACAACTTTCATTCATTTGTGAAACAAAACGTTTTAAAGTAATATTTATGGAACTTTCTTATTACTGTATTATTAATTGATAGACATTTTCACGATGTTTACAGAAATCATTTAGAGAAAAGCCTCTGAACGTTCTCATGATGTTATTTGTATTTTATGAACATTCTAAAAACGTTTTTGTAACCTTAAAATAACATTCTAATTATAAACATAACTGGACATTTTAATGTTCTTAAATATTACAAATAAACATTCAATAACGTTATATTTGGGATAATGAAATAGCTGTTGAATGTTATAAGAAGCTAATCTTTAAATAACATAATCACAGCAAGAAAGATGGACATTAAATGCTTTAGGAACATTTCAAAACAATGTTCCTGCAACATAAAACCTAACTATCCAAAACCCAAACATCTTTCACGGGCTCTACTGTAGATCAGTGCTGGACTGACCATCAGATCACAGAAACAACGAAACACACACCCGCTGACAGCGATATGAACACACGACAGGATGGAGCTTCACGATCCTGTTACACCTGCAGCAGAAGCTCTGAGGCCTGAAACTCAAATCATGATCAGGATGAATGAACACAAACGCACTGAAGCAGCTTTAACCTGAAAAGCATGCGCTGTGCTTCTGTGTGACGTCTGATCCATCAAAACAAGGCTTCGAGCAGAGACACGCGGAGAACCCGAGCCGACCCGAGCTTCCTTACAGCTGCTCTTAATTGGATCTGATGCTTTAAAGACTCGTTCTCAGTCACTCGCCCTCATCGGAGTTAAACCTCACTAATCAGCAGAGATGAGAGCGAACTGAACCCACGCTTACAGACACATTCACAGAGAAGACCAGAAGACCAGTGCACGAGAATACAGTGCAAACCACGAGAATACACCTCAAGTCATGAGAATACACCGCAAATAAGGAAAATACAACACACATTACAAGAATACACCTCAAAACACAAGAATACTCCGTAAATCATGAGAATACACCGTAAAGCATGAGAATACACCGTAAATCACTAAAATACACTTCAAATCACGAGAATACACTGTAAAGCATGAGAATAAGATTATTGAAAAGATGACTGAAAAGATCATTGATGTTCTCTCTGTCCTCTATCATGAACATCTTCTCCACACGCTGCATCCACCATCTAGCCCAGGACCGGAGCAGTCAGGTCCTCACAAGCAGACCGCTGAACAGCTTCTTCCCAGACTCCTCAATAACCACACCTGAATGGACTTCCTGTTCTATAAGCACGTTATATTTATTGTTGATTGTATTTTGTGTTCTTGCACTGATTTTGTCTTTGCACTGTTTGCACTGTTTGCACACTGGGTTTGCACGCTAGTCCCCTGCTGTTTGCACTAGTCTGCACACTTTACACTTTATGTGTCTAAGACACCGTCTCAGCTCAGTATGTGAGATCTTTTGTGTTGTGTTGTGTGTGTGACTCCATGTAGCACCAGGTCCTGGAGAAACAGTGTCTCACTCCACTATGTACTGAACAGCTATATGTAGTTGAAATGACAAATCACTAAAATACACCTCAAATAACAAGATTACACCGTAAATCATGAGAATACACTGGAAATCACTAAAATACACCTCAAATTATGGGAATATACCTGAAATACACTACAAATTTATGACAGTACTCCACACAATCATGATAATACGCAAATCAAGAATACATTGCATTTACAAGAATACAAGAATACATCACAATTCCTGAGAATAAACTACAGATCACGAGAATCACCACAAATTTATGACAGTACATACACACACACACACACACACACACACACACACACACACACACACACACACACACACACACACACACACACACACACACACACACACACACACACACACACACACACACACACACACACACACACACACACACACACACACACACACACACACACACACACACACACACACACACACACACACACACACACACACACACACACACACACACACACACACACACACACACACACACACACACACACACACACACACACACACACACACACACACACACACACACACACACACACACACACACTCACACACACACACACACACACACACACACACACACACACACACACACACACACACACACACACACACACACACACACACACACACACACACACACACACACACACACACACACACACACACACACACACACACACACACACACACACACACACACACACACACACACACACACACACACACACACACACACACACACACACACACACACACACACACACACACACACACACACACACACACACACACACACACACACACACACACACACACACACACACACACACACACACACACACACTCACACACACACACACACACACACACACACACATATATATTTTACATTTTTGTTACTTTAAAGAAATGAACCTTGAATAAAATACACTTTCTTTTATCTTTTATGTTTAATCAAGTTTGAAACACTAAAGAAACTCAAACTGGAATAAAAGCTGACGATGCTGAAATAACTCAGAAGCTCCATGTTTCTCTTTCTCCCGCTCAATATCTGGTTTCTTTACCGCGTGACGAGCCGCTCCTGATATCAGCTGTGTCATGCAATTTTTCTAATGGAGATTTCTCACTAATTGAGCTTCTAGCGTCATACATCACAGGTCTGTGTTTCTCAAAACAGAGATGCGGGAGAAAAGCATCTCAATTGAATTGCGAGGTTACGTGATCCGCATGCAGAGCTACGGAGCAGCTCCACTCCTTCATTAGAGCCTGTAATTTAATTTTACACTTAGAATAATTGGTGCTAATTTGAAGCGCTCATGAGGAGAATATAGAAAGTGACGTATAGAGACGGTGGGACTGAGAGACAAAACAACAGCAATAGCAGCAATCATTATTCAGGACAGAGGAAAACGATGCCACTTTACTGCTTTACGTGCTCATCATTTAAAGAGCTTTAGAGGAGAACGTCCATATACACTTATTAAAGTCAAGTTAAAGTCATTTCCCTCAGGGGGAAGAAAACACAAGAGCAGGAAAGATCACGTCATCTGAGGAGAAATGATCTCCTGTCAGTCTCTAGATCTCTAGAACAGTAAAAACACACGACATCTACGTCAAGGACATCAACGATTGAAAGAAGTTGAGTATTTCAGCACTTCCTGTTCCACTGGCCTGAAATCAATAGGGAGGGGTTTCGCTCAGATACGTGAACGAATATCTGTGCTGAACAAAAGTCTAAAGAAACCTGTCTGGTGCCACAAACCAAACAGATCCTCACTTTCAGACTTTATAAGTGAACTCTTGCAAACTAGGGCTGACTGAAGCGCCATGTTTTTCCATGATTAAGCTTTTTTTAAATAGATGAATCGTGGTTTTGAAAAGACGATGCAAAAGACGCAAGATGTGACGTTTACAAGGAAAACGCATGTTTAGTCATATTTCATGCATCTTTTCTGCAAAGATATTTAGCAAGTGAATTTTTTTTTAAAAGGTTAATATATATATTTATATTTATATAAATCATTTATATAGACATTAAACACTATGAACACTATAAATAAAAAAATCTAAATATACAAATAAAAATATCAAAAATTTTCATTAAAACTAAAAATATAAAATGAAACAATCATTTAAAATAAAAATAAAATTGACAATAGTATCTCATTTATATTAAAGGAACACATAAATCCTGCATATTTTTGGTTTGGTGCATCTTAATAAGATCATTTGCACACTTTGTCTAGCTCTACATAACCTGTTTACATTCTACATACATTTTACATTTTATTTTATTGTCATGATATATTGTTATTTTGATGTGTATTTTTTGTTGTAAGTATTTATTCTACATTCTACATTTAAATACATTTCTTCTTTCTCTTGAAATGTACCAAAATATATTCCACTACAAGCTGTACCTGTATAAACTGTATGTGACGAATAAAATCTTGACTCTCGGAGTGATCTGTGAGGCTTTGGTGTGTAAAATCTTTTCACCTGTCTTTGCACACTAAATTTTAGCACGTTAAAAAATAAACACGACCTTACGTTAACAAACCTTCGTTCAGATTTCTGTGTCATCACATCCTTAGCAAGCATATGAGAAAACCTCGGTGTGCAAAGACCTACAGTCAAACCTTCAGGGAAATGATTTTAAACAGAGACTAGAAGTCTGGTCAGGAGATGAACGATAGCGTACTTTAGCTTTTCACTTCTGCTGATACAGGCTTCACGAAAGTGAAGATTATCACGGTGAACAAAACATGTAAGAATCATACGCAGAGCTTATTTTAAGCCAGCGGAGAAATCCTTCGTAGGAACCAGAGTAACGCTCCACTTATCGCCGCGAGATTTCCAAACGCAGATAGTACAGTTTAATTGATTTAATATACCGATGCTTCCAGATTCTGCTAATAGAAAAGTTTGCGAGTCCTCAGCGAAGTCTCCATATTGTTTAGAGTGACGTGCGTCGATGATCTCTGGAGTTCACGGCCGGAGCTTCTCTCAGAGCTCAAACACAAAGAGACTCAAAGCTGTCAGCAACATCTCAGAGCTGAACGCCCGCCGCGAGGATTACGCTCTCTTTCAGATAAAACCCTCCGCCGCTGCAAAATAAACAGCAGCACTAAAGCAGCTTACGCTCCAGACGCCACAAATTGCATTCTGATATGGCAAAGTGGAAGTTTTGACTTTAAAACGGCCCTGGAGGATTCCTGACGGAGAAGATGAGCATCAGCTCGCCGTGAAAAATCATCTGAAGGCCTGGAGTGTTTGTGTGAGACGAGCAGAACAAAGAGGTCTTATCACATCAGCCGCAGGAGAACCTGCATTAGACACCAGCATCAGTCCGGCGCACACACACACACACACACACACACACACACACACACACACACACACACACACACACACACAGACACACACACACACACACACACACACACACACACACACACACACACACACACACACACACACACACACAGACACACACACACAGACACACACACACACACACACACACACACACACACACACACACACACACACACACACACACACACACACACACACACACACACACACAGAGACACACACACACACACACACACACACACACACACACACACACACACACACACACACACACACACACACACACACACACACACACACACACACACACACACACACACACACACACACACACACAGCTTCCTCCAAACACACTCATAAAACACTTCTTACTCACTGTTTCTTGTATAAACATCCTTCAATCAAGATGCATACAATACAATTTAAGATATTAAGTCATGTTTCCTAAAAAAAGAACAACATTTTTTTTCAAACAAGCAAAGATATGTGCTAATGGGGCAAGAAACATCATTCATTCAAAGCTAAACAAGATTATTTTTCTTACACCATTGGCAGATAGCTTTGCTTGTTTTAAGCAAAAACTAACAAGATTTTTACAGAAAACGAGAGGAAATCTTAGGCAATATCACTCTTTATGACTTTATTTCTTCTGTGGAACTCAGACTGAGATTTTCATTTCACGGACAAAATAAATCTGCTTTCAGTACCCTAGAGAAAAATCAACATACTCGAATGTATTTGAAATGCTAAGTGTTTTTTCATATATTTACACTTAATGAAATGTCCTGCAATTCTACTTTTAGGATGCTAAACTGGTCTACTTAAAGTTTTCTAAAAAGAAACAACTGATTTTAATGCAGAAGTCGTGCTGAAGTACAATTATTATATTTTCATTTAATTACATTTAAACTATTTATTTTTATTAATTACATTTATTTATTATAAATCTTTGAACACAGAATCCAGTAACGATAAAATATAAAACACAGAATTTAGGGAAAAAAAATAAAATAAAAAATGTATAGAGCCAAAGTCTGGTTTACATTTGTTCTCAAGGTCTAACATAAAAATATGGTGATAAGTGTCAATGCTGTATGATTTTGAAACAGTATAGCGCTAATATTTTTTCCAGTATCACCCAGCCATAGTTTCAGTGACAAAACATGATGTAAAAGCACACAAAAGAGCAATTTAAGAGCAATCTATCTCCATTCAGTGTCATGAAGTCAATGTGAGACAAACACAGATTTAATTCCAGGAATAAATGGTTTTTCCCGGCGGATCTCCTGCCATTAAATGAGCCGCACACACAATCTCCACATATTATCATCTCATTCAGCCCTCATTTATCATCGTTGACCGAACGGGTCATTCTCTGTCTCTGACGCCGTTCACGCAGACGTACTATCTGTGAAGATTACCTCCACAATATCCTTTGATTATAAAAAAAGTTGGATTTCCATGGTAAACATGTAACTTATTTTAAGCATGAGTAAACAAAATATAACCCAATAAGTGGCAGTTAAGGCATGCTGAATGTTAAAATGTGTTTCAAATATCAAGATAAGTTTTACTCTTAATAATTTAATGCATTTCATAATTTAAAAGTTGAGCTCAGAAGTATGGATATGGATGTTGTTATCGGTATCGATACGCAGCAAAATACGGTGTTTTTGTATCGTTTCCTAGCATAAACATCTACATAAACTACATAAACATTCAAATAATTTAACATTCAAATTTTCTTGCAGATAATTTAGCTTCTTTTTAAGGAAAAACAGCGTATCTGTACCGATATCACCGACACGGATGTTCAAAAGTATCGGTATCGTATCGGAAATAGAATAAGCGTTCTCGCCCATCCCTACGGAGCAGGAAGCACACGAGGACACACAGGAAGTCCAGACAGCGAACAATGAAGCGTGTGACGCTCGAGCTCAGTCTCTATCTGAGGGACCAGACGCCCCTCCAGCGCTGCTCCTGTCTTTCACTCAGACGGATTAAAGCGAGCGCATGTAAGAGAGCACCAGCGGACGATTAGCGCTCATTACATCACTTCCCTTCACGGCCCGAGACCGTCCCGTCCACAACCCGTCCCACCTGCTGCTTTTGACCGTTTTTATTCCTCACACTTCTATTGTTTCTATACACTGCTCGGTATAATTCTATTTTTAGCCTGACAGAAGACCAGCTTTCTCCCTGCAGGCTGTATCCCACCTGAGAAACACATAACACACACCTTGAGTTCCAGTGAAATCACTTTTAAAAAGATTTGGTGTCTTCTTTTCTGTTTGAAAAAAAACCAAAACATTTTTGCTTAAAGCAAACGAAAATATCTGAAAATATCAAAAATTAATTACGAACAAAACAATATACATATATTTGAATCTTAAATCATTTCACTATCAAGTAAATGCATCTTAATTCAGGAATTTTTAGATATTTATTCATTTTTGATAGATGAATAATGCATTTAATATCATTTTCAAGTTAATAACTTGGCTACAAATCTTCTAAAATATGCTTACTTGTTAAAATCCCATAGACTTGTATTGTTTGTATAGAGATACAGCTATAATTATACTACTATAACCTGTTTTTTATTTTATACTTTTAAGTAAAGTTGAACTTTTATTTAAAATGTATTTTTAATCTAAGATTCTGATGGTTTGGTTCAGGGAGCACGAGTATGTGCTTCTAACCTGATTTAGGGATTTAGAAACACTCTTCATATCCATATACACATTAAAGATGATACAAGTGATATTTCTGTCCTCTTTTCTTCATCCTCACCTCACTCTGTGACTTTCTTTCTCCTGTATATTGAAGACACTACTGCAGGAGACGTCTCTGACTTTCAGTGTCATGAAAACAAAGTCTGGGAGATTTTTTTGATTTTATCTTTTAATTTGAATGAATGGGTTTTGTTGTTGTTGTTGTTGTTGTTTTAAGAATATAATCAAATCACTTTTACTGACAGTCAGAAAGAGTCATCATCTGAAACTAAATGTAGATGTAAATGTAAAATTTTGGGGGCAAAATAAAAAATTAATTACATTTTTCTTTTATTTATTACAAAGCCCAGAGAAATGGTACTCTTTAGCACACTGTAAAAATGATTTGAGTTTTTGTCTTGTTTTCTAGCATTAATATCTAAACATTCCTGAATCAAGATTTACTGTACAAGTAAAATGATTTAAAATATTATGCTTTTTTTTAATTATGTTGTTAATTTTTCTATAAAACAAGCAAAATGATCTGCCAATGGGGAGAGAAAAACAATCTTATTCAGCCTTTGAATTAAGATGGTTTCAATCAACAAGACTTCACATCATAAATCCGTTTACTTGTACAGTAAATGCATCTTGATTGAAGAAAAGAAGAGAGTGATTTTTTGCAGCGTAAGGCCAGTAAATGATGAGCGAATGTTGATGTTCTGAGCGAGCGACCTCTTTAAAGACATGATTTCAGTCCCAGAGATCAATCCTGAACACCTGAAGCGCTCCCGGAGCCCAATAAAGCCGCTCTTCACACACGGATGGGTATGTGGGTCAGATGGAGCGCTGGGGCCGAACACGGGGGTGATTTGTGGGCAGTAATGGGGCGTCCTGAGCTCTTTGTCTCGGGCCCCTCGTCTCGTCTCTCTGGGAGCCTCTTTCTCAACGCCCTGCTCACGTGATCCACACTGACGCCTTTGTCCGAAACCTATTGAAAACCAGTCTGCGCCGGGACCACCAATTAGCCGAGCCCCATGGGGTGACACGGCCCCTGAAAGCTCGGGGTCCCTCGTACCACTCCCAGCATGCTCTGCATGACAAGATCCACCTTATCTGTCGAGCGCTGCTCCGTAAGACGAGCCGTGTGACCGCGAGCGAGGTGACGCCAGCGCTCACATAATCACGTGTGATTGTCTTACACATCCACCTCCGTCATCCAGAGCGCTAGATGAGATTACCGGAGGATTCGGCCTCTCAGACACGCAGCCCGTGCTGGGAATGTGACAGCTTACGGTACTCCAGCTACTACACTTTATTACAGGAACCTAACTAATTACACTTGATTTCATCCTTTTCAAACATTCAAAGCAGGCGACTTTAATCTAACTCAACAAATGTCCACTGATTCTTATCGAAGCTGCAAAAGATATTCAGTCCAGAGAAGTGAGGGATTTTCTTCTTTGATTCATATGAGTTAAAGGAGCAGGCAGCGGCATTATTTATTGGGCTGCTGTCACTTTAAGACCGAATGCAGCGATCGACACACAGGTTTTTAAATGTTAAAATTGCGATGATTACACTGTAAAAAAACACACTTATTGTGTTTGTGTTGTTTTTTAATAGAACTGTCAAAAAATGATTGTATCAAGATGAATTTATTTACACGTAAAAACGTTAAATGATATTACGTAAAAAAAAATCGTATAAATATAAAAAAATATTTGGGTTTTTACTTAAAACAAGCTAAAATATCTGCAAGTGGGGTTAGAAAAATCATCTCGTTTAGCCTTTGAATGAAGATTATTTTATTTACCCCATTGGTAGATGTTTTTGTATAAATACGCGTGAACGAAAACCTACAACTACAGAAAATCATACAGAATCTCCGGCCGACGTACTTCTAGCAGTTTATTTTGTCCACTTCTTGTTTAGGAACTGACTTAGGACCCTGCTGTGAAACATGTGAAATAACGGAAGGCACATCTCACCTGCAGTTCGGCTCAAACTTTAATGAAATACAGCCGATCCTAGTCATAACCCTGGGCTGACTGACCTCCATGCTGGCGACCTTTGACCTGCCCTAGCGTGTGGGAATGTGGTGTTACTGTAGCGTGTTGCTGGGAGACGCGCAGCTATTCAGCGGCTGATGGAAACATCCATTAAACGGATGTATGTTCCTGCTGCTGCTGTTTAATGAAGCCTCTGAATAATCGCAAGCCCTGAAGAAAACCATGAATCTTCTTTTGCTTTAGGGCTCATTTACTTCTGAACCGGCACGGCTGGGGTCAGATAGATGGTTTCTCTCACTTCAGTATATTTAACCCAAATAAGAGGAAACGTTCCAGGCAGACCGGCTTCTGAAGGACTCGCATTTGATTATTACAAGGTCTGAAGATGAGAAACCAGACAGACGCCACTTCCTGTGGCCTCATGGGTCAAATGTTTTGTCTACGCTCACACACACACACACACACACACACACACACACACACACACACACACACACACACACACTCGACCAGCTAAATGGGCACACTGCATAGACATCTGTTGGCTTTTATATAAAGCTAAACAAATATAATACATTTTGTGGCAATAAATACAGCTACTACTACTCCTATAAACTACAACATGTCCTATAAACATAACTATAATATTTAAGGTTTGTACAATTCATATACAAACACTTAAATTACATTCAAATGTTTTTACAGAATCATTTAAGAATTTGTAAAAATGAGATTCAATTAAAATCATAGAAAATCAAGAAATCGAAAGCCTATTTTTTACCCAGCCCTATTAATATTCAAATAATGTTATATTTTGTGTGAAAATATAGTTAATAAGAAATGTCTTTAAAACCTAAAGTCATGACAAGACTGCTGACATTTCAATGTTTCCGAACGATGTTCCCAAGACTATTCATCCATGAAAACATCCAAAAAATATATTTTTGTCAGGTTTGGTTCGTTTGTCCCAAAGATGGTGAAGTAGGTGCAAGCACACATTTCTGATCTGCATTAAACCAAAGCACACCAACGAATAATTCAGTTTAGTATCAATCTTTCAGATCCGGAAGCCAGATTCTCACAGTCTTTATTTATTCAGACTGTATGCGATCTGAACACACAGCTATACTCCCTCAGTGCAGCTCTAGTTTGAACTCTTTTAACGATCGTGTTTTCCGCTCTGGATTGTTGACGTCGTCTCTCTGATTGTTCCTGACACGCCGTGCATTGCAAGATGGGAAGTTGCACATGAATCGTGCTCTTGTTAACTGTTTAACCATTAAACAGTGGCTTTCACATTAACTAGCGGCGGCAGTGAAGCGAACAGTCTGGGCTGTAATGAAGCTCTCCGCTCGTCTGATGAGGCTCAATTAAGCCGCGTTTGTTTGACACGCTGTCACATTCCATACGGACGTCTGGACGAGGAACAACTGCTTTCATTACAGTAACCTGGGAATGAAAAGTCCAGAGCAATTAGCAGATGAAAACTTTGGACAGATAACGCCTGCGAGCCAAAGCAGATATCGAGTTTCTGAAGAACCAACTGGATGGTTCTTAAAATATGGGCTCTTTAAAGACATCTGTGATACCATTAAGAACCGCTTCTTTACAGGGAAAAGTTTCTGAAAGGGGAACCAAACTTGGCTCTTCTATGGAAGAACCTCCTTTAGAAAACTTTCAAGGACTTTGTTCTTTAAAATGTGTTTATTTTACATTGCGGTGATTGGTTGATTAATCAGACTCACACTGTGTTCATTAAACTGATTCAAACAATGAGTCTGAGACTGTTTGTGAGTCTTTTTGACTGATTCGTTACAGTGAATCAGTCAGAGAATCATCTGAGACACAGACACCGACTGCAACACTGTATTCATTAGACTGATTGAAAAAAATGTGAGCTTATGATGATTTGTGAGTCTTTTTGACTGATTCATTAAAGTGAATCAGTTAGAGAGTCATGACTCCTCTATTCAGCTGAACACTCTTTAAAATTAGGATCTGAGCGACGTGCACCGAACACCACAGAAACTCCCTGAAATCAATCCCTGAATCAGACACCTCCATCGCATCCGAGCGCCATCTGATCTACAGAACTCAGCTCCACCTGATGCTCCTCACGAAGATCTTGAGTTTCCAGAGACTCAGAGATAAACAACGAGTTCTCAGCCGATGAACAGCATTTTAATTCTGCGTTCTGTTCACTGACTCACTTCAGATTCAGGAAGCGAGACGTAACTCTGAACTGAATTTCAGCTTGAATAAAGTCGCTACCACTGTTCATACAGTATATGCAGCGTTATTGAAATATTTTCTGCCTGTGAACGGCTTAAAGTAGGAATAAACCTTAAACAGCATCAGATCATTTCATTCTTATTATAGCGAATTATTGACAAAAAAACTATATGGTTGGAAATCGGTTCATTCAATGATTGTTGAGATGTGGGTGGGGCTCTCAAATGTGTATGCAAATGAGCATGTGTTCAAGGGGCGGGGCTTAATAGCACAACACTCTTCACAATGCCATAGAAGTGCCTTATTTGTCTAAATGAAGAAACCTTGAAAGGTTCTTGACCGAATTCGTTTTGGAAATGGTTCTTCTATAGCCCTTTATTTTTAAGAGTGTAAACGATCGGAGAAGATCCAGTTATGACACCAAGGTCACCAAAAACCGAACGAATCACTCATACTCATATCAACAGCATGTAGTTAAAACACAGACATTTCAGATCGCTAAATCGAGCCGACTAATTCAACCAATCCTTGCAAACTCAGTGACTCGACGTGAACCCAGCAGCACAACATGCACTGTGTCCATTTACAAACAACCGACACGCTTGTCCAAACCATTCTCCAGCACCGCAGCGAAGAATGAAGGCATTGTGTCGCTCGCATTCCAGAGTCAGGCCGTCTTATCACGAAGGGCTGGTAAAGACGGGCCGCCATCAAACGCAGGTGTGCCGCGGCTCCATATGTAGGTCAGCTGTTGGGGTGTATTGCTGCAACCCTTAAATTAGCCGAGCGACGCGGCCTGCAACAGCACAAGATGGACGACCGGCTGTTTGCTGACGACGGCGTTTCTCGCGTCAAGTTGAAATGGGAGAGACTCTACAAGCAGCTACCGTTCGGTCTCTCTGTGAATCATCAGGACGAATAAACAGCTGCCTCTCTGACGAAGAACAGACGATTGTGAGGCAGAAGCAGAGAGACGTCTGTGATGAAAGGGCTCACGGGAGGCACATGTGTAACAGATCTGCCTCCGTTCCTCTTTTGGCAGAGGAAGGAAACGCTGGCGAGGTGATAAGTGCCCCTGCGCCGCTCCTGACGGACGGGTCCGAGCCCGACACTGGGAGCCTTGTGGTCGCAGAACGCCACATGGATGCAATTTGTTCTATGAATGTACCGCATTGTGAGCGTCTGCAGAGTCTCCCTCGCCGCCGCCGTGTGTTTACACGCTCACGCAACGGCAGGAAGAGCTTCATCACAAAGCCAACAAGAATAACAAAACATACGCAAACAAATCACAGAGATTATGTGCAGTGAGACGCCGGCCGCTAATCCACCGATAAAAGCCTTTCAGATGAGTATCAGCTCAAACCCAGCCGACAGGAACATGCTCTAGGAACGCCATCGGAAAAAGAAAGAAATCAATTCTTGGTTACACTGACACTTACTTAGTATTTTGGTCTTGTTTTCTAGTAGCCTCTATCAAGATGCATTCACTTGACATTTACTTGTTTTCTAAAACAAATAATAAAAAGTATGTGCCATATGGGGGAAGGAAATTCATCTTAATTCAAAGACTAAACAAGATTACTTCTCTCACTCCATTGCCATCTTTTTTGTTCGTTTTAAGGAAAAACTAAGAAGATTTTTGTGGGGGTTTGAAGAAAACAAGACTTGATAACTTTAAGTCATTATACTTGTAAGTAAATTCATCTTGATTCAAGACTTTAGGCTTTGATAACAAAACAAAAACATTTTTTGAATGTTTTCTGAACGTTCTGAAACAAGCGGAAAGAATATTACATGAACATCCAACTGAAACATTTCCACGAACATAACTTTCCATAAACAACATAAATATTGTTTTAAGAACATAATTAAAGACCAGATAACTTCCCAAAACATTTTTCTTGGTTATATAAATGTTATGGGAACATTATATTTCTGAATGTCCTAAAACTAATAGTAACGTTTAAAAAATCAAACATTCCAGAAGAAAAGTTCCATGATTGAACTATAAATAATGCATCTGAAATAATCCAAATGTCCAGTTTTTAGTTTTGAGAACATTATTAAAGACCATATGACTCCACCCTATAAATATTACATTCTCAGAATAGTTTGCCAACGTTTCATTAAGACGTGATGTTCTCTGAATATTCAAAAGGTCCAGTTTTCTAAATGTTTAAAGCCAACATTAAAGGAACGTTATGTTTTATTATGTTGAAACATTAGCGGAACGTTGCTTTTAATGCTTTCTAGACCATCTTAGACAAAATCCAACTAAAATACGTGAGAACAATTCAATGTCAATGAATGATGTTTTTGAAAGCACATTACAAGGTTAACAGACCTTTGAACAAACGTTCTATCAACGTCACCAGAACGTTTGTTCATAGCTCTACCAGAATGTTCTGTGTTCGCTGGGAACGTTAGATGATCTAGAATCTGTGATGATCCGAATACTGCGGTTCAAAGCGCTCGTGGACGTCACACGGATGATGTTTTAATTTACAGCCGCTCACAGAAGCTCCACCTGCTCCTCAGAGATGATCTCAGCAGCTTCAAAGACTCAGACTGGCTTCAGAGCGTTTGGTGTGTTTGTAGTTCAGAAGCTCAGGTCAGTAAATCACAGCGGAATGACAAACGTCTCCATTCAGAGAGTCCCGGCTCAGGAGAATATCTCATGATTAAAGCGTCTGACTCCCTAAAAATAACCGCTAGAAGAAGAGCGAGGTGAGGATCTACGGGATCTCCGTTCACTCGCCCTCATGTTGATCCAAACCTGTATGACTGCACAAAAGAAGATATTTTGAAGAATGCACCAGTGTTATTTCTATATAATTACAGTTAGTGTTCGGTTTCCATGGCTCTTCAAAATATTTACTTCTATGTTCCACTCGAGAAAGAAAGTCATACAGGTTTGGAACGACACGAGGGAGAGTACACGATTAGGTGAATATTCCTTTAAAATAAGTAAAGAGCCCGAGCTTGACGACAGGTACAGAATCCAGAGTACAAATTAGCATTATTAGCATATAGTGTACCAGCTCTCTCAGAAGAAAAGTCATCAGTTATGCTTCTGATCTCATTCAGTTAAAATTTGAGCCAGTCCTTTATGTCATTTATACAAGTAGAGATTTTGTGAAATGGGGTGGATCAAGTGGGCCTATATATATATAGAGAGAGAGAAAGAGAGAGAGTAAATGTCGCTAGCATATAAGTGATAATTAAAGCCATGTAGGTAGAAGATTTACGTAGGAGCAGTATGTAAATAAAGAATAACAGTGTGCCAAGAACAGATCCCTGGGGGACACCTTGCTTCAAATGGACAGCAGGGCCTTGAAAAATCCTGCTCTGAGACGCAGAACTGTCTATCAGAGAGATGAGAAGAAAACCCGCTTCAGAGAATCATGAGAAACAGAACCCAGAGCAGAGCTGAGTAAAAGTGTAGAGAACCAGAGTCACAGGAGAGTAGTAGTTGTTTTATAAACTTTTCTTTTTCAAAAAATACGAACTATTTCTAAATAGGAAATTCAAGAATTGCTTTTTAAGATCCTTTCTTATGCGGGACGAGCGTGACGGGCAACAATCAGACGATCAGTCTGTGTCTGTACATTATTGTCCGGCGTGGCCCCTTTAAGCAGCTCTGCTGGTCTGTAACGTCCCATGGCCCCTCACACACACACACACACACACACACACACACACACCAACAGTGTTTCAGCCTGAAACTATGGCAACGGAATAAGAAAGCAGTCGCCATGATTAATAGATGAGAGAGGCAGTGCCAAACCCCGGCCTGGGGACGAGACACATGCACTGTCCCTCTCTCTCTCTCTCTCTCTCACGCCGCTGGAAACCACACACACACACACACACACACATCATCAGAAGGACAACACAAACTCCCAGAACCTGTGAGAAAACACAAACTGTCAGCATCAGCGTGTGATTATTCAGCTCATCACAGGCGGCTTTATTCAGACACCAGCTGAAGTTTGTCGTCATCAGACTCGTGTTTACAGGACAAACACTTATAGAAGACTTCCTGAAGATATCTGATCAGATTGATTCTCACAAACATGACCTTAAACTACTGTTTTTTTCTGCATAGCAAGCCAAATCGTGCCAATGCAGCTTGACGGTAACAAACAGCATCATTCTGAACGTCAAACGTCAACGTCTTCATGCTGTTTTTAACCCAAGTTACGTCTCTTTGCATTGTTTGTTTGGCGCCATCATGCTGTGAACCACACTTATGTTAGTAACATTTGACGTCTGTATCTTAAATGACATATAAAAATGTGACGAATGATTTTAGCAGAGCAAACCCGTCATTAAAACCAGAAATGAAAAGCACAGTTGTGTTTCTGATCATGTAAAAAGCCAGAAACGTGAATTTTTCTTCTTCAAAGGCACAATAATCCACTTAAATGTTCCAATTACCCAGTAATGTGGCCACCCAGAGCAAGCTCATGCATTAAACATGATCATGTGAATCATAGATGAGAGTTATCGACAGCATTTCTAAGCCTGTGATTTACGCTGCGCTCCTTTAACATAATTGAGAGCATTTCATTGGCCGCCATCAATAATTCAGGCTGAGCGAATCCCGGCCTCCGCTGAGAAAATGTAAATACACGGCGGTGCGATTGACGCTCGCTGGTGTGACAAACAGCCATCAGTCACGCTCAATGCGGCTCTCATTGGCTTTGTGCTGGAGACTACATCAGATGCCCTCGTTACAATCCCATCAAAACACTGCATTCACCTCATAATTCAGTGCTTTATCAGGGCTTTGCTGCACTTCCGTTCAAGAGCCTCGAAACAAACGTCTCTTCGTTACAGTTTAAGAGCAGCGCTCAAGAAAAGAGCTGTACGCTGTTCTTCATTCATTCAAAGTGCGTAGATGTAGTTTAAGCGGTTAGTGTTGTTAGACGTTGATTCAGAGATGCATTTCATTCTAGCTGATAAATGAGACACATCGCGCTCTTTTAGATATTGACTCATTTTCACAAACATGATCTTTTTAATGCACCGTGAAAAGAATAAATACACGTTCCCTGCCATTTAATCTGTTCCTGAAAACGAGCTTGATTGCCAGCCTTATCAAGAAGACGCAAAATAATAGAGACGTGATTAAATCTGAATGGAAAATGCCTGGGTTTTTCACAGAAAAAGGTTTTTCTAATTATATCATTTAGTAAATGTGACCCTGGAGCACAGAAGAACACATATATCTGTAGAAATAGACAACAATACGCTGTATGAAGCGAAATTATTTCTCTTTTATGGCAAAAATCAAGATCACGTTCATGAAGATATTTAGTTCAACCCTAAATGCATCAAAACTTCATCTCTGATTAGTAACACGCATTGCTTCATTTGCAGTAATATTACAAGAACTTCATTTGAACAACTTTAAAGGAGATTTTCCTCAATATTTATATTTCTTCTCTCCCTCTGATTCCAGATATTTTCTAATAGTTGTATCTCAGAGAGATATGGTCCGATCATAAAGCAGACATCAGTGGAGAGATGATTCATTCAGATGAAGACTCTCATGACCAGTCTAGTGGTCCAGGGTCACAAATATTGCGTAAAATATTGCGTTTGTTTTTACTATCTTTAAGTCGCCTGATGATATAGCATATATATATATATATATATATATATATATATAAGATACCGGCCATCGAAATATATCGCTCAAGCACCGATTTCCACGCAGCTGATCTTCAGGCAGCGTTTCTTCATGTAAGCCACCAAGTCCTTCACCGACGCGGATGCAGAATAAAACACCTGAAACGCACCTCCGCACAAAGCCATGCGCGCTCAGAGCGAGATAGTCGTGGAATCTTGGCTCGGTGGAGACGCGTGGCCGCCTGCCATCTCACAGGGAGAAAAACACTCCACCGACAGCAGACAATGAGATTAACAAACACTGTTTTATTCTGAGCCTCCGAACCCGAGCGCTCACCGCTGAGACGTCCTGCCCAAACAGATGCCCTTTTATTGTTACTCGAGAAGTCTCTCGGATTGCGTTCATTGAGGAATAAAGTGCTAGAAACGGCTGACACGGACACACCCTGCGTGACCCCCGGGGTCAAAGGAGAGCGGCCGGCTTCACAGACCTCCGGATGAGGTTCTCCGGTATCAAACCTGTTAGAGACACTGGAAGCTCAAGGAAGAGAAGCATACTAACTTCCAGCATCGGAGGCACATCCTCGTTTCCACGCGCACAACTAGGACCGTCACGGTCACATTTATTCCGTTGAAAGCAGCAGTGGGTTCTCGTCACACCCTCACGTTCAACGCTCGCGTGCAGCTAATCAATGACTTTATAAGCGCGCGTTCGAGAAGTTTAGCGGAGTGACGTCACCGGCGGAGATCAAAGTAACGCGGCGCAGAAAGAAACAATGTATCGTTCTAAACACCGTCGTCATCATCGTCACGAGCGGCTCCCGCTCAACTTCGAGGTACGTACCGCGTGTGACAGCTTCTTCACATCGATAGATCCATGAGAAATCCCGATCACCGACCGACCGATCCGCGGAAACCGAACCCGGAGAAACGGCGAAGCGAACAATGAGCGGCGCATACAGCTAGACGAGCGAGCGGCTGCTCATCCTATTAGAGATGAAGCTTTACTGAGCTGAGCTCACACACAGCAGCTGTCACACACACACACACACACACACACACACACACACACACGCAGGGAGGAGCCTCAGACCTCGGAGCTTTTGTTTCTCCGGAGCTGCTGTCAGACGCGCATCTTCACCAGCACTGTCACACTGTGTGTGTGTGTGTGTGTGTGTGTGTGTGTGTTGTGTTTGCTTCATAATTAAGGCAACACAAGCACGTGGAGGCACTCAGAATAAAGCTTCATCCAGAATACAAAAACTCGTACTGTTATCTGTATTAGCAAGCACCTTTTGTGCCATCATTTATTTGCACGTATAGCTGTTTTATTTTGTATATTGACGGAATATAGCATACACAGGCTAATAATATTGCATCAATCAACATTATTGGAACTATGCAGTTTACTGAAACTGTATGTATTATAGATATATTAATATAGAATAATTGTGTGTATTGATGGAATGTTCATATCTTACACTCTACATTATTATGTATTAACATATTAATATCACATTAATATACACTCTATACATCTATATATCAATGGATCAATGAAAATGATTTAAATAGATGGAATATTCACCTCATGTTTTAATATATTATGATTAATCACATCCAAAAGAAGCGTTTTGTTTACATGACAGATGTGTGTGTGTGTGTATTGTGTGTTTACTTCTATGAACAAACACACACACATTATATTGTAAAAATATTTAAATGAATACATGTTTATATATTTTATATTATATATAGCCTAAATATAATTTATAAAGTAATATATAAATGTAGTATTTTCAAAAATATATCCATGCATTTGTTTGTATTTATATAAACATAATAAATATACGCAGTACACATACTAATTATATACCAATATTTCATCAATATACTTAATTAGAATAGTGTATAATAGAATATTTACATCTAGTATACTGTATTATTTTATAATAATCAATATAGATTAGATTAGATTAGATTCAACTTTATTGTCATTACACATGTACAAGTACAAGGTAACGAAATGCATTATACTGTACATAAATAAACCAAAATTAAATTGATTTATATAAATGGAATATTCATATACTTACCCCCGCGTTATAATATATACTTATATTTCATAAATATACGTAATTAGATGGAATATTCACATCTAATATACAATCAATTATTATTAGTCATATTGCTTCGATGTACATTAATAATAATTTTGTCAATCTTTTTTTATGGATTGTTTCCTATACTCTATATTAACATATGATGTACTAATATTGCATTAAAATACATAATCACAACTGTGTGTATTAAATTAATCATTCTTATAATAAAATCCTAAACTAAATTGCATCAATAGGCACGATTAAAATGATGCATACTTATGGAATATTATATTTTATATACTATATTAAATAAATTAATATTGAATCATTATACAAAATAAGAATCTTATATATATATATATATATATATATATATATATATATATATATAGCATTAAAATAAAATGTGACAAGAAATCATATTATACTATGTTACTAATGAAGTAGCCAGCTTTGAAATTGAATTGTGTGTGTGTGTGTGTGTGTAAGTGTGTCTGTGAGTGTGTGTGTGTGTGTGTGTGTGTGTGTGCAGTGTGTGTGTGTGTGTGTGTGTGTGTGTGTGTGTGTGTGTGTGTGTGTGTGTGTGTGTGTGTGTGTGTGTGTGTGTGTGTGGGAGTGTGTGTGTGTGTGTGTGTGTGTGTGTGTGTGTGTGTGTGTGTGAGTGCATGTGTGTGTGTGCGCATGTGAGAGTGCGTGTGTGTGTGTGTGTGTGTGTGTGTGTGTGTGTGTGTGTGAGTGTGTGTGTGTGTGTGTGTGTGTGTGTGTGTGTGTGAGAGTGCATGTGTGTGTGTGCATGTGGGAGTGTGTGTGTGTGTGTGTGTGTGTGTGTGTGTGTGTGTGTGTGAGAGTGCGTGTGTGTGTGGTGTGTGTGTGTGTGAGAGCGAGCGAGGGGAGATGAAGCGAGACGCTCGGGGCCTCACGCTCTTTGTGTGTGAGAATCAGCGCTCCGGTGGTCCCGTCATCATCCAGCACACTGTGACCCCTGAAACAAACCTCCATTCACACACACACACACACACACACACACGCACACGTCCACTCGCTCGAACGTTTCAGTGCATCTGAATCAGCCCACAGCTCCATATAATGATGTGTTGCACGCTGTGTTTATGTGCTGCATCATTACTCTGTCAGTCAGGACACATATATCTACATCCAGTAATTAGAGGGAGTAGCGCAGCTCACTTCACAAAGCCTGAATCACGTTCTACCTCTGACGTGAATCATGAAGTGGTGAAACAGAATCTGCTGTTTGGGTTGAACTTGAGAAAAAAAACAAAAGCAGGTGCAAAAAAACTCTCAAAGGGAGGTGGCATGAGAACCAGTTAAAGACAGATGTATTATATGATGAAGAGCTGGCGACGCTTGAATCTACACGAGAACAATCGAATCTCATCGTCTGCTGTTTCATTGATGTAACTGTGTGTTATTTGCATCCAGGCAACAGATTCCTGTGACATCTGATCTTCACAGAAGTGTTCGTGTTTGTATTTCCATGCAGCTTTATAAAGAGAAGGAAAACACATTATAGCATCAGAATATTACTTGTCCGCCGGCCACCGATTCCTCCTGCTTTATTAGATCTGTCAGATGTTTAAACCTTCGAGGTTTCTCTCGTTCACTAAAATCTTTGTAAAGCTACACGTCTATCTGCTTTTCTTTTGCTGTAAAAAACACTCCCAAGCTGGTTAGGTGTCATTCAGAACTTTTAGTAAAGTCCCTATAAAGCCCTGTGTGTCGTTAAGTTAATGTGTTCTGACATTTTATAATAATATGTTTATTATGTCTGAATGTAAATTGAAAAACGAAACCCTGAAAGGAACTATTTTAGGGAGTGGATGCAGCAAAGTCTTCTTATGCTGGTTATAGTTTTAATATGAAGGTCATTATATTGTTTTCTAATTAATCACGACACATTTGTAATGGATTATTTATCGGTGCTCTGTTTTCAGGTCAGGTGACAAGACTGAGAGGAGTTTCTTCAAAACCACTGAACTTCTTTTAAGACGTTAAACTAGCAGAAGATGTGAAGTGTTTTCAGGGGAGTCTGATCCCATCTTCTGTTCCTCTGAAGAGATTACGAAGTGTTTGAAGGGCCTCTGTTTATGGGTCATGAAATGTTTGAGGAGTGCAAGAGAGATCAAAACTTTCAATTTCTTTAATATGCATTTATTTTGGCCTTTTTTGCTCAATGATTGGTTAACTCCTCCGGTGATTGGTCGATTTGTTTTAAAGTTTTCCTCTCTCCAGAAGCGACTCCTAGATCTGCATTTTCATTCAGACCAGCCTGAAAAGATCATCGAGGGAAATATGCCAATGATTCATTTTCAGGTCAACATGGGACTCGTTTTAAACATAAATATATACTCTATACTTTCATATTTAAAGCTGTGCATGAAAGATCATTTTCAGAAATCTGTAACAGAGGTACTTTTACTCTAAAACATGAAACGTGGAGCTCTCTGAAAAACAAAAACCACCGTCTGATGCAGTTATCTGCTTTTTCTTTTACTGACTAGTGCTCCTATAATGAGTGATGAAAGGTCTTATCTTGATCTTACCTGCTCAACGACTCCTGATCGGTCTGTAATGTCTGATAGAGCAGTGTTTGTGAGCGCTGTGCTGCTTTTTGTACAGCGTTACCATGGAAACAGACGTTTTTCCGCTCCCAAAAATGAATTTACATTTTCATTCAGACCCAAGTTTTGACATTTGATGTTAGGGACACTTTAGTGTATATATATATATATATGTGTGTGTGTGTGTGTGTGTGTTTGTGTGTATTTGTGTGTGTGTGTGTAAAAATGTGTTGTTTTTTCAAAAATGGAAAATTTTATTTTAATTTAAAAAAAATTAGTTTTGCAAATGAACTCTTCACACAATAATCTCATAATATATATAAATTTAGCCCTGTGCAAAAATAATATTTCTAAGACAAATGCATATGGAAATATATATATATATATATATATATATATATATATATATATATATATATATATATATATAATGTTGAGGAAACTGAAACAGTATTCACTCCAACTCACTCCAATAATTTTTTTATTTATAACTGCATTGTGTGTGTGTGTGTGTGTGTGTGTGTGTGTGTGTGTGTGTGTGTGTGTGTGTGTGTGTGTGTGTGTGTGTGTGTGTGTGTGTGTGTGTGTGTGTGTGTGTGTGTGTGTGTGTGTGTGTGTGTGTGTGTGTGTGTGTGTGTGTGTGTGTGTGTGTGTGTGTGTGTGTGTGTGTGTGTGTGTGTGTGTGCGTGTGTGTGTGAGTGTGTGTGTGTGTGTGTGTGTGTGTGTGTGTGTGTGTGTGTGTGTGTGTGTGTGTGTGTGTGTGTGTGTGTGTGTGTGTGTGTGTGTGTGTGTGTCAATGCGTGTGTGTGTGTGTGTGTGTGTGTCTGTGTGTGTGTGTGTGTGTGTGTGTCAATGTGTGTGTGTGTGTGTGTGTGTGTGTGTGTGTGTGTGTGTGTGTGTGTGTGTGTGTGTGTGTGTGTGTGTGTGTGTGTGTGTGTGTGTGTGTGTGTGTGTGTGTGTGTGTGTGTGTGTGTGTGTGTGTGTGTGTGTGTGTGTGTGTGTGTGTGTGTGTGTGTGTGTGTGTGTGTGTGTGAAAAGTAAAAAATAGCAAAAAAGTGCACCTAACGCAATAAAACGTGAGAACAGATATTATTTGTGAGAGGAGAGGCGAGTGCGGCCGGTCTTCAGCAGATGGGTGTATGCGGGCAGCATGAATAAGTGAAGGGCGTCTGACTCGAGGCTGTAATAGACAGCGACAGTCGAGGAAGGAGAGGGTTCAGGACATCTTTGGGGAGCAGCTGCCCTTCAGCGGCGCGTCTGCTGGAATAATGAGAGCTGATGAGGAGCCGGGGCCCTAAACACACGTCGGGAAGGCTCTGCGGCTCCGAAAGGTTAGATGTAGGTAAACTGCTGGTACAGTGACAAGCACTCACAGCTTCTGCTGAATAAATCATCGGCCGGCGCTGGCACACCGTAGAGCTCATCAATTTTTCAGCCGCGCATCGCACTTACTTACTGGCCACGCATGCGAGTATGAGCGGGTCCGGAGCTTCTGACTATTCAGAGATCGCATTTCTTATTCATCATATCCTGCTAGAAAGACGGCTTCTGACCTTCAGTCGGGTCACAGAGCGCCGGACGAGTCCGGTCGTGTTCCAGAGATACGCTTCATCCACGGAAAGGTGCTCCTTCATCCCTGTCTCACGTGAACGAAACGAAGAGCCTTCTTCACGTCTGAACCAGAATCTGAAGCGGCTTGTTTGTGGGAATCTTCTGATTATAAGAGGTGGCTTTGACTGAAACACTTTAGAAACGGTCTGCAGGTCCTTACATTAAATATTTAGAAGAACACCGAACTGAATATGGTGCTGAAACTACTGTCGTTTGGAAAAATTATTACAAAAAACAACAAGCAAATAAGAAATGTTGAGGAAACTGAAATAGTATTCACTTCAACTCACTCCAGTAATATTTTTATTTACAACTGCATTGTGTGTGTGTGTGTGTGTGTGTGTGTGTCAGTGTGTGTGTGTGTGTGTGTAAGTGTGTGTGTGAGTGTGTGTGTGTGTGTGTGTGTGTGTTGTGTGTGTGTGTGTGTGTGTGTGTGTGTGTGTGTGTGTGTGTGTGTGTGTGTGTGTGTGTGTGTGTGTGTGTGTGTGTGTGTGTGTGTGTGTGTGTGTGTGTGTGTGTGTGTGTGTGTGTGTGTGTGTGTGTGTGTGTGTGTGTGTGTGTGTGTGTGTGTGTGTGAGTGTGTGTGTGTGTGTGTGTGTGTGTGTGTGTGTGTGTGTGTGTGTGTGTGTGTGTGTGTGTGTGTGTGTGAGTGTGTGTGTGTGTGTGTGTGTGTGTGTGTGTGTGTGTGTGTGTGTGTGTGTGTGTGTGTGTGTGTGTGTGTGTGTGTGTGTGTGTGTGTGTGTGTGTGTGTGTGTGTGTGTGTGTGTGTGTGTGTGTGTGTGTGTGTGTGTGTGTGTGTGTGTGTGTGTGTGTGTGTGTGTGTGTGTGTGTGTGTGTGTGTGTGTGTGTGTGTGTGTGTGTGTGTGTGTGTGTGTGTGTGTGTGTGTGTGTGTGTGTGTGTGTGTGTGTGTGTGTGTGTGTGTGTGTGTGTGTGTGTGTGTGTGTGTGTGTGTGTGTGTGTGTGTGTGTGTGTGTGTGTGTGTGTGTGTGTGTGTGTGTGTGTGTGTGTGTGTGTGTGTGTGTGTGTGTGTGTGTGTGTGTGTGTGTGTGTGTGTGTGTGTGTGTGTGTGTGTGTGTGTGTGTGTGTGAGTGTGTGTGTTGTGTGTGTGTGTGTGTGTGTGTGTGTGTGTTACCTACATGGACTAATGTTCTAGTTTTTTTGTAGTAAATAATTGGATTAATTACTAGTAATATAATCTATGGCTGTAGGGTATTTTCTACTGTAATAGGATACAGTTTACTACAGTAGTGTTCTGTAAATACTATAATATATATATAATACACTGTTTACTATAAATTACATTCAAAGTGACATTCTAGTATAAAAGTAATGAAGAATCTAAAGAAATGAAAGCTATTAGATACTGAATGTGTTTTTTCCTTGGTCCCAGTCAGATGTTTAAGTGTGTAAATATATTCACCTCTCCTCATTAAACAAACGAGCTTTGTCTCAGCGGCGGAGAACCGATGCACTGATGTGAAGAGATTGAACTCGTTCAAGGATGAATACAGCTCATAAATAAGCAGAGCATCAGACGCCAGGGACCTAGATACAGAAAACACACAGGAAACAGATTCTCTCCCAATCACTCTTTAAGGCCTTTAATGTTGATCATCTTCACACACACTTCATCTTCATACACACACAATGTTTTTTGTCGTTTCTGAAACATTTAATTTGGATGTTTCTTTAATGTTTGTTTCAGAATGTTCCCAGAACGTATCAAAGTAACATTTTCATAATGTTTGCAAATGATAAAGTTCTTCTGATAATCATAGCCAAGAAAACCTATTCATAAAACCTTTACAAAACTCATTTTCATTTTGAATTGTAGCTTTATTGATGTTTTTATTTTTTTAATTCGCTGATATAGTTTTTATTCCTTTTATTTCAGGTGTAGTTTTAGTTAAAACTTTTTTTAATTTTATATTTTATTAAATGTATATTTTATTTTTAAGTAATAATTGTTTGATACAACATTTTGAATAAGCTTTTAGTTTTTTTATCCCTTTTCATTTTAATTTAAATTGATAGTTATAGCAATTTAGTTTCATTTTTAGTTATTTAGTCATTTTATATAGATAAAAAAATCGACTATCTATAATTTTAACAATATAAATTATAATAAATTATAATAAATAATAAATATAAATTTTTATTCATGTTGATTAAGTTTGAGTTTATTAAATTAAATTAATTTTACTTAATGTTCATCTTATTTCAAGTAAAGATTCTTTTAAAACAACATTTTTAAAACTTTTAAAGCTTTTAGTTGAGGTTTTTATTTTCCAGTTTAACTCAAATTCTAACTCCACACTTTATTTAATGTTTTTGTTGTTGTTTTAAATGCGTCTAGAGTTTTAATAATAATAATTCAGTCAACACAAATTATTTTACAAGTAAAACATTTCTCTGCTTTTATAACGATTTCAGTTTTAGCTTTTGATGTTTTGTCGTATTTGAAGAAATCCTTACAATTTTTAGTTTTAGTGAACTAGCTTCAGAAAAAGAGGACATGTCCAGCAGAAGAGCAGGTGATGGACAGATAGCGCAGGAGGAAGGGCGCTCTGACCTCCTCATCCTCTTCCTGGATGCTGCTGGAAAGCTCTTCAGGAAAAGGGTGTAGCAATGGACGGGAAATCCGGATCCTCCCTGTTTTTCCTTCCACAGCCATTGTTCCCAGAGCCTCGCTCACCTTCAGAGCTTGTGTTCTTCTGCTGAACGACGCAGGAGATGCGAGGAGACAGAAACCCCTGCGTGATCTGAAGGCACACACACACACACACACACTCTCGCTGTGAGCTGGTGCTCTGCCAACATCAGCCTGAGATCTGCTTCACAAAGCCATGTTCAAAGATCTGTGCTTTAAAGGCTGCAGATGGCGTGTTCGCACAACATGCGCTGGCCTACGCTTCTCCCTCTCCGTGCTTGTTTTTCCTCCTCCAGTATGATTTATGTGTCATTACGTATGATTGCGGTTCGCCGTGAATGGCAGAATGATTTTCCTCCGTCAGACATGAGAGAGCGTCCGGCTCCGAGCTGGAGCTGCTGGACCTGCAGGCCTGTAATTAGAGTCGTGGAGTCACGGAGCGAGCAGATACAATAACATCACAGAAACACTTCAGTCCCTCGGAGGAGCGTTTATACATCAGGAGCCCGAGGAGGTGGGTGGAGGAGCACGGAGTCCGGCGCGGCGCTGCTGCCCCCTGCTGCTGAGAAAACAGTCCTGACATCTTCACACACACACACACACACACACACACACACACACACGGTTTTTAATCATTTCTTTTAAGCACTGCAGCGATCGCTCTAAAACACACGACTCTTTCTGAAGCACGTGACTCTGGAGCACGAAACCTGCCACAAGAGTCCTTTACACGGTTTACATCTTCTGAAAGATGAATAAAAAATCTTTCAGTTGATGTTTGACTCACTGACCTTCTTAGGAGACCAGAACACCTAGATGAGGACAGATCAGGGGAAACAGACTCACACACACACACACACACACACACACACACACACACACACACACACACACACACACACACACACACACACACACACACACACACACACACACAGACACACACACACACACACACACACACACTCACACACACACACACACACACACACAGACACACACACACACACACACACACACACACACACACACACACACACACACACACACACACACACACACACACACACACACACACACACACACACACACACACACACACACACACACACACACACACACACACACACACACACACACACACACACACACACAGACACACACACACACACACACACACACACACACACACACACACACACACACACACACACACACACACACACACACACACACACACACACACACACACACACACACACACACACACACACACACACACACACACACACACACACACACACACACAGACACACACACACACACACACAGACACACACACACACACACACACACACACACACACACACACACACACACACACACACACACACACACTCTCACACACACACACACACACACACACACACACTCACACACACATATTGAGAAAATCTACTTTAAAGTTGTAATGCATATGACTAATCAAACTTTTTTCGGTAGGAAATGTACTAAATATCTTCATGGAACACGATCTTTACTTCATATCCTGATGATTTCTTGCTATGGTTTTGACTCATATTGTAGATCCAGCTCCAGAGACACATTTGGGTTTATTTTTAAGATGAACTGAATCAGTAATCACTTAGAGTTAGTGTCTCCTGACTTACTGCTAAGCAAAGAAACTATCGTACGACTTTAAATCTGTGTTTAACCTGATCTCAAAGTAAAAAGAGATGCTAAAGTCTGATTTTGTGGTGGCCGTGCCTTAAAATGTAATTATTATAATCTTATTATAATCTAATTCAAGCGATTCTGATAGTAATCTGTGTACAGTTTTCATAAAGCCACTCAACGTCTCATAAAGGAGAAATTAAACAATTGTTGTATTACGCTACACACAAAAAATATATATTATATATTTGAGGTTGCAAAATTGTTTTAGCTACAATTGATAAAATAAATCATGTTGAAAGTTTGTCAGCTGAATTTGTTAATTTAAATGATGTGCAAACCACCAATAATAAATTCAATAAAAAAAATTGTGTGCATGTAAAAATTGTAGTTTTCCTGTATAATATTTTGTATACAGTCTTTTATGGTCGTTGCATATATTGCACCATACTGAACATATATAAGCACTGATTTCTCGTGTTTAATATACTGCAATGTATTTTCCAGTGCTTTTTTTTCTTCCTCAGATTCTTTGGTTTCATAAGGAAGTCACATGACAAACCTGTGAGAATATGGCCACGCTGACCTTGATTTTCTTCATATACACACACATTTATATTCCTGAGCGTAATATAATATTCACTCAGGAGCAAAAGTACATCTTTAATGAGTCTCTGACCTACTTGAGCTGAACGTTTACAGTAGCTGTCAGAGCAGAAGCATCTTATTGTGGATGACATGTGAGCTGGTGTTTTATTGATGTGAAGTGTGTCCGTCTCATTCAGATCTTCACTCTCTCTGCCAAAGCCTCACACTCACTAAATATTGAATATCATCAGACGCAGCGCACAATGTCAGGCCGTATGAATTATTAAGAGAGACGGGAGCTGACCAGAGGTCCGTTCAGGACAGAGATTCACCTGAGAAAGCAACTTCACGAACTGATTTCTCTTCAAAAGTCTCAGAACCAACGAGATGTTCTTGGAGATGCACGCCTCTCTAAAACGACTCGTTTAAACACTTTCAGACGAGCTTTATGCAAATCGACTCGTTTCAGTAGGCGGAGCTTAGAGGAGAAACAGGATGTGGAAAATAATGTGTTTTTTGAGCCTTAAACCATCACTCAATACACAAAGTAATGTAGTTGTGATGATTATTTGTGTGTTTGAGACTATTTTCTACCCCGTCAGGGACAGACAATAAAGCTTTTGAACTGAACTGAACACACAACTTCCATATTAATACCATGAAGACGAGAGCTCTAGAACACCGCATGCTTTCAAGGACCTTCGTTAAACAGAGACATCTGAGAACTTCAGAGAGGGTTTGCAAAGCATTGGATTGAGATCAGGACTTCGGAGCGGGATCACGAACGATTTAGGAAAGACCTTTGAAGAGGGTTCGGGAAATTTTAGATTCAGTTTAGAATCATCATTTGATACGTTTCCATTTCCTTACATCTATTAACCTTGAATAAAGAGAAAAGAGGTCTCGAATTACAAATTACGTAAACCTTTTTAAAACTGCTGCTGTAATGTTGTTAGTTTTAAATAATCAAAGTTGTTTATTTAAAGAGGACATGGAGAGGATGTGTGTGAGTGTGTGTGTGTGTGTGTGTGTGTGTGTGTGTGTGAGAGAGAGATGTTCAGAGCTCTTTAATGTTTATGAGCCCTAAAGTTCATAGGTTATGTGTTATAATAACCACATGTGTGTCTGTGAGTGTGTGTGTGTGTGTGTGTGTGTGTGTGTGTGTGTGTGTGTGTGTGTGTGTGTGTGTGTGTGTGTGTGTGTGTGTGTGTGTGTGTGTGTGTGTGTGTGTGTGTGTGTGTGTGTGTGTGTGTGTGTGTGAGTGTGTGAGAGTGTGTGTGTGTGTGTGTGTGTGTTATCTGTTCTGATCCGTCCGGTCTGATCATGTGTCACTATCTCAGCAGAATCACTTCACTTCTGTCTAAAGACCACATAGATGTTCTTAAACACCCTAAATATGCTTTAAATGTAATAAATATATTTTTGTAAAATTGAAACTATATAGTTTCTACCTTTATATTTCATACAATTGTCTACATTCCAGTACTCTCATTTGTGTATTATAGATTAACAGAACAATTAATTTAAAAAATATATATAATATAACTGTGTCACGGCGATACAGCAGGTCGCATTTACTAACACTAACCCCAACATATTTTATATTATGAATACTATTAGATTGAAATATATTTTATATTTGCTGTATAAACACTGTTTAGACGTTCACTGTTGTTTTAAAGTACACCAAAGAGGCATGTGACTAACGTGTAGTTTAACGCTCAGGCAGCGACTACCACTCCCACAATGCCTTGCGCGCTCCACTTCCTGATCCGCACCGCAGAGTCTCCGCACACAAACATTACCAAATCGTTGTGTGTCTTAATTATCTCTCACAATGAGAGGGACACGCATTATGTTGGAGCTTGAGCATAAATGAAACCCGTTTCTGAGGTAAGGCGCGCGCGACTTTATCCTTCTTTCTCACTGCTGATGTTCACCAGCTGTCATGCTAATGCTTCGCGGCTAACAACATCAGCAGTTTCCAATGAAAATTCATCACACGTGTGTTAACCTTGATGCGAAGGACACGGGCCACTGAAACGCTCCCGCGCTGTGGCTTTTAGCTGTCTGTGATGGACTGGCGCGAAACGCCCGGGTTAAAGCTGTCAGTGAGATGTTAGCATGGCTAGCCGAGGAGCTCGAGCTGTGACTGGATCCTCCGAGGAAACATCGGAAAACTGTGTTTTGTTAAACTCGCAGATGGCTAAATGTGCAAGATAAGGCTGCTGTTAGATCAGAAGTGAATTATCAGCCAGTTTAGTGATTTAAAAAAGGTTAAAGCTCATGACTGACCGCTGATCACGTGACTGACTGACACATCACAGTATGACCAGACAAACTGGAAGTATCTGTCAGGACTTTCTGAACTCAGACCAAGTACCATGACCTCATTTTACTGTTTTACATGAGAACATCGGTATAGTATTTTTTTATTGTGTCATGCAAGTTTGACTTTTAATATTATGCATGTAAGGAAATTTCTGATCAGTTTATAAACGAGAATAAACATCATGCGTTTGTTTGAATGGCTTTAAATTCAAGCACGCTTTAGGAGACGCTTGTTTTATTTAATTTCAGTTTGCATTCAACCCAGGTTTTTATTCGATGTGTATTTGTTTTGCATATGTTGTTGTTAAAATAGAATGATAGAAAACATAAACGCATCAGCTGATATATGAGTGCATGTGACTCACGCCGAATTATTTATAGATTTAACATGAATAAATGCCATGTTCAGATACGTGTTTTAAGACGACTAAATAAGAGCCAACAGATACCTGCGTGCTTTGTGATTAAATACAGTACATCACATGTTTAAATATGCAAATGATGCACTGTAATAATTAACAGAACATAAATCTGCATCTCGGATGAGTCCAGGTTCATAATTCTCCTTTGATTTTATTATTTTCAGTTAAAGGTTTTTCCTGAGGGGATCCTGGACTTCTCTTTTCATCACTTCATGAATCAGAAAATACAGTCAACAGACAGAATACAAACACGTTTTTAGGAGCGTGACGTTATATAACTCAGAATGAAAAATATAAAAAAAACCCTGCTGTATATAGAGAGGAATAAAAAAGACATGAATAGATGAAGACTTTAAATAAAACAAACACTTAAATGTGTGTTTCGCTATTTTTCATTTCCACAAACGTAAAATAAGCAATTATAATACATCGTCTTGTATGATATTTAGAATTATAGCTAGACATCGTGATCAAAATTGTGATCATAATCATAATTGTTTGTGGTTTAGGAGTATATCAGTGGTTTTACATTCAAATAACTTGTGTTTTATTGGACAGTCTTGCTTTTAAAACCTTTTTGAACTCACTTAACGGGTTCTTTAGTATAATTTTGCAAGGAAAAAGTTTAATTTTTTTTGTTATTCTTGCATTTTTTGAGTTGTTTTTGTCATGTCAAATAGTCATTGACATGGCATTAAATAAAAATACCCTACATTCTAGTAACATCCACACGAAGGTGATCTGGACAGGTGTGTGTGTGCGTGCGAGAGTGTGTGTGCGTGCGAGAGTGTGTGTGCGTGCGAGAGTGTGTGCGCGTGCGAGAGTGTGTGCGCGTGCGAGAGTGTGTCTTGGCGTCGCGAAGTGTGTCTTGCGCGTCTGAGAGTGTGTCTTGGCGTCGCGAGTGTGTCGTGCGCGTCGCGAGAGTGTGTCGCGCGCGTGCGAGTGTGTCTTGCGCGTCGAGCGTGTCGCAGCGTCGCGAGCGAGCGTGTCTTGTGGCGTCTGTGGCGAAGTGTCTTGTGTGAGTGTGTGTGCGAGAGAGAGTGTGTGTGCGCGGCGGCGTGTGTGTGTGAGAGTGTGTGTGTGCGCGGCGAGCGTGTGTGTCTTGCGCGCGGCGTGTGAGTGTGTGCGTGTGCGAGCGAGAGTGTGTGCGGCGAGAGTGTGTGCGTGTGCGAGAGTGTGCGGCGTGTGCGAGGCGTGTGCGGCGTGTGCGAGCGTGTGCGAGAGTGTGTGCGAGAGTGTGTGTGTGTGTGTGTGGCGAGAGTGTGTCGTGTGTGCGAGTGTGAGCGTCTGCGAGAGTGTGTCAGCGTGTGTGCGCGAGTGTGTGTGTGGCGTGTGCGAGAGTGTGTGTGTGCGCGAGCGAGAGTGTGTGCGTGTGTGAGCGAGAGTGCGTGTGCGAGAGTGCGCGTGCGAGAGTGTGTGTGTGTGTGTGTGTGTGTTTCTGCTGATTCTCCGTCTGTTTTCAGGGCTTCTTGCTGAAACTCAAGTGTCCTGAGAAGCATGAACCTGCACCAGGTGCTCACAGGAGCGGCGAACCCCGGAGACAACTGCTTCTCTGTGGGCAGCATCAACAACCAGCCCTTCACGGTAAACGCTCCAGTCCTCTCAGAACTATGACCCGGGACAGATTTCTGTGCTGGGTTTCTGGTTGAAGTGAAGCTCAACCTGCTGTTAATGCAAAACGTATCGACTTGTTTAATATCTTTGAGTAAAAGATGCAAAAATTGTCTCGATCACGTCTGGTATGTTCATGAGAAATAAAAATGCTAAATATTTTTCAGCCAAAACATTCAGTTTTAGAGATCGGTTAGGGTTTGCGTGTTTTCTTTGCTCTCTCCTGAAACATGAAATAAAAATATATCGGCGTCTCTGGAGCTCAGACGCAGCAGAGCAGGGATGTTTTCAGAAACAGACAACATTATACATTTATCTTTTACACCAAAAATCACTAGAATATTACATTAAGTAAATATCATGTTTCATAAATATATTTTGTGCATTTCCTACCATAAATATATCATTTGTGATCAGTAATATTGCTAAGAACTTCATTTGAACAACTTTAAAGGGGATTTTTTTTCAATATTTATTTTTTTTTGCTCCCTCAGATTCTATATTTTCTAATAGTTGTATCTCAGACAGATAAGGTCCGATCATAAACCAGACATCAGTGGAGAGATGATTTATTATTTATGTATACAATTAAAATTAATAAATAGCAGTCCCTGCTCCACGCTATAGATGATGTGAAGAACTCACTGTGTGTGTGTGTGTGTGTGTGTGTGTGTGTGTGTGTGTGTGTGTGTGTGTGTGTGTGTGTGTGTGTGTGTGAGAACAGGCCTATGCCTCTGGCTGTGACATCGTCATTCTGGGGAGTGACTTTGAAAGGATCCAGATCATCCCAGGAGCTAATCATGGGAACATCCAGGTGGGCTGCGTGGACTGTTCACTGCAGGGCGGACAGGTGAGACTCACACACACACTCACACTCACACACACACACACACACACCTCTGAAAGGACTGAATCATGTATCGTATGTCGTGTGACATCAGAGCAACACCGAAGTAGTCCTGTGCACTTCAGTAAGTTTCTGTGGAAATGAACTGCTATTTAAACGTGATATATGTGTGTTAGTTAGTAGATTGTTGTTTACAAAAAACAGGAAATGTTCAAGGAATTTCATCCTGGCTCTTCCAGGCCTGGTCATGAGGGTGGATTAATCTGCTTTATCCTCTGTAATGTTTTTTTTGGGGGTGAACAGTTCCTTTAGATATATATTTGAACACATATTTAAAAAGATTAATTATTTAGATTGCCGCCGTTTTTTTGATAATAGACTTGTAGTAAAGCATAAATTCAAAACACAGATAGCGTAGAATGAATGAATGAATGAATGTGTGCACCCTTAAACATGCTATATAAATAAAAATGATTGATTGATTAAACAGAGTACAGTAAAACTGGGCAAAATAATGTGAAAAAAGATTTTCATGATTTCAGTTAATTATTCGTTTAAGTTCAGAAAAATGTAATTAAAATGAACAGTTCAGAATATGGAATTAAAAAAGTAAATAAAACATAAAATGGATTTCAAGAGTTCCAAAATGTTTTGTTGAATTGAATGTAATGCATGATTTCGATTAACTAGAAATGTGTTTTGGTCACTAAAACCATGCATTTTCCAGGTATCCAGAAAAGTAAACACATACTTCATAAGGCCGTATGAATATGAATATTATCTGTCCTCGGGGTGTGAAGTGTGTCTCAGATCCACAGATCCTTCACGTTGATCTTAAACGAGGAATGAATACTGAACAGCCAGCGTTCATCAAGTCTTTTGTTGATTATAAATAACAGGCCGGTTTTAGTAAAGGATGAAAGCGGGGTACTGTAGTGTCGTGTGTCTTTAAGACGTGAGCAGAAGCACTTAAGATCATCACCGGTTTATCCTTTAATGAAACAGTGTGCAGTTTATGAATGAATCTGAAGCCCTTCGTTGAGATGCCAGACATGTGCCGTTCTAAACGTCCTCCTCGCCCGAAGAGTTTTCAATCGCTCTCTCGTTTTCCCTTAATTAAAACCATCCACCCATAGTGTGCTCACGTTACCGGCTCATTGAGCGGGAAAACACGGAGCGTGGGAACCTCTCTGAAGTGGAGGAACACAACAGACAGCGCCTGAAGTGATCCGGGAAGGGTTCAGGATTATTACTGTGCAAACGGACTAAATCTGCTCTGCTTTTTCAGATCGCGGCGTCGTACGGAAACATTGTGTGTGTGTTTGAGCCGGTGGAGGTCAGTCCACAAGGAAAAGCACAAAAAGTGAGTTTCTTCTGGAATAAAGGCGCTCTGTTAAAGCGGTTGGGAAGCGGAAATCGGTTCCTGTTCCACACTCACACTTCAGCTCAAGTATCGGACGCTTGTCGTAAAATTAAAATTTCCATTCTGCCCATCAGTTCCTGTGTGCGCATCTTGGCTCTTAATATCTATTTAATATCTATTTAAGAGGTTATACGGTGCACTAAAACCAGAGGAAAATGAAAAGTTGCCATCTTCTAGGCCTATACTATACTCTCGTTCTGAAGGGTTCCTTTAACCTTTGTCTAACTAGAAAAGTCTCGCTGACATTAAAAACCTCTGAAGGATGAATGTATTAAGACCAGACTGTATTAAAGACGGCAGACTTAGTCGTTTCTGTTTCGATAGAAGAATATCTCAGTCAGACGGAGCTGCATAAAAGCTTTCTCACTCGGTTCAGTTCAAACGCAAGGAACAGAGAGAGCCTGACAGTTTTGCAAACAAAGGAAATATTTCTCAACGTCTTTCTGTTATATAAGACATCAGAGATAGGAAGGCAATATCTCCCAGATGGCTTTATGAATGATTAAATACCACTTAAATTGTTCTTCGACTAGACAAAGAGTTCAATCTTGAGTGAGTCACTGAATCAATCCATTCATAAATCACGTCAGGTTTAGTTTAGTTGTCTAATGAGTTTCTTGAGAGATCTACTACCTCATTAATCCAGAATTAATTGATCAAATTATCAACGATAATATCAACTGTCTTGTATTCTACTATAAATATCTAAACCTTCTTGAATCAAGATGAATTTACTGTACAAGTGAAATGATATTATGTCTTGTTTTCTGTAACATTTATTTATATTTATATATTTTTATATATATATATATATATATATATATATATATATATATATATATATATATATATATATATATATATATATATATATATATATATATATATATATTATCTGCTAATGGGGCAAGAAAAATAATTTAGGAATTAAGATGGAGTGTGTCTGTGGTCATCAGAAGCTGAACTATCACTGGCAGAAGAGCGGTCAGTTCGTCCTGCAGTCGGTCGCTCATATCCTGACGTGGCACCCCACAGGTACGTGAGGTCAGTGTGTGTGTGTGTGTGTGTGTGTGTCCCGTCCGAGGCGTCCGCTGACCGCTGTCTCTGTCTCTGCCCGCAGGCTCCTGTCTCCTGACCGGCTCGGGCTGTCTGCAGCTCTGGTGTGACGGTCAGTCTGACCCCGCTCCTCAGAGCTCCTGGAGATGTGTGTGGCAGTGCAAGTCAGTGCTCGTCTGTCAGACAGATCCACTCATTTACAGCGTGTTTGATGACAAATCTGTGTTGAATCAAGTCCAGAACAGTATGTTTGTGACGTGGATCTCTTTGTTTGTGACAGGTCCGCCGCTCCCACTCACTTCATCAAGTTCTCCCTGGATGGAGAGTTTTTCGCCACCGCAGGACAGGTCAGTGAGAGACTTTCTACTGTTTTGAGTAGAAAAAGGATGAAATTGTATCATTGAAAGTAATGAAAAAAAAAATTCTGCATTAAAAAAAATTCTATATATAAATATATATATATATATATATATATATATATATATATATATATATATATATATATATATATATATATATATATATATATATATATATGGATGGATGGATAGATAGATAGATATAGATGTAGATATTAATAACGATTAATCGAATCCAAAATAAAAGTTTTGGTGTATACAATATATGTGTTTGTACTGTGGATATATGTGCATAGACATGCATGTACAGTATATATTTAAGATAAATGTTGTATATATATTATATAATATATGTATATGTATGTATGTATATATGTATATAGTATATATATATATATATATATATATATATATATATATATATAATGTATATATGTATATGTGTGTGTATGTGTATACACACACACGCACACATATATATACATGTAAATATTTTCAATATATATGTGTGGATTTATATATACATACTTATTATACAGAGTACACACACATTATCATTGCCCTGCACTAATTATTTAATTAGTTTTTAACATTGCTTGTATTAAATGATGAATAATGTACATTATCAAGGCACTGTAATATATATATAGTAAGTAATTTCTTGTGTGTACAAAGAATATTTGTGAATTGAATGTAATTTGTTGAATTCTTATTGTTATTAAGATTATTTTACATTGAATTACTCAACAAGTTTATTTATAAAGCACATTTAAAACAAACAAATTGCTGTATAATCAAGAGGAAATACAGCAAGAAAAACTGAATGAAATAGAATTGCATTAGGTGTTTAAAAAAGCATATATAAAGCCCAACAGCTGCAAAGGAGAGAACACATCTTTGATGTAAAAATGCAGGATTTCTTTTCCGGTTCCTGCTGCTTCGGTCTCTTCTCTCTCACGCAGCTTGAAGAGCGTAATGAGCTTGTGCTGCTGGTTTCAGGACGACTGTCTGGTGAAGGTCTGGTACAGCAGCAGTAAATGGCAGGCGGACGTCACTAAACTCTTCACGCCCCTCGACCTGCGCTCCGGAGCCCAGATCAGCTTCTCCTTCATCTACCTGGCTCATCCTCGCTCCGTCACCGGCTTCTCCTGGAGGAAGACCAGCAAGTACATGCCCAGGTGAGCAGAGCTCCTTTAAAGCTGGATCTCGGGGCATTTGCTCAATGCAAAGATTCTCCTCCTACCGTTATTGTTCATTTATAAAGCACATTTAAAACAATTCAATAGCTTTGCAATCAAAAAGAAATACAGTAAAAACCAGGATGAATAGAATTAGCATTAGTGTTTAAAAAAACATACTCAAACAATATTAAAGGCTATCTTTTACAGCATGTACAGTGACTACAATTAGTCTATTTAACCATTTCACCCTGCTCCAAAGACAGATAACTTCAGATAACCATAACTTTCATTATGTTCAAGATATGGATGAAATAAAGCTTTATCAGAAGCTGTAAGCACAAATTTTCCTAGATTGCATACAACTTTATTGGACTGTGCCACTTTTAATGTACGTAGAAAACCTTTTTATGAAGCGAGTCGCCTGAAAGATTTATTTAGTGTAGTTTCATCGTTTATTTTATATCTTGTGTAATATCTTCTACCTTATACCGTACAGTGCTTTGACGTTGTTAAAAGCGCTATATAAATAAAAATGATTGATTGATGATATTGCTGTGAAAGCAGTCTGTAAGAACACGCTGCTGCTGCTGCTTTCAGAGGCGGTGTGTGTAACGTGCTGCTGACCTGCTGCAAGGACAGTGTGTGTCGTCTGTGGGCCGAAACGCTTCTGCCCAGCGACTGTCTGCTGTCTGGACTCAGACACACTCACAGCAGCAATGACGTGATGAAGAATAACGGCATGAAGAAGATCTCCAGCGACAGCCGAGCGCAGAGCCAGAGCCCGCTGGAGGTCAGGATTTATAACGTTCCTCAAAGTAGAAACACAAGGCCACGCTTGATGATGTGGTTTTTAGGTTTCTTTTAGCCTCCATAGTTAAAGCCACTAGTCTTTTCATGCTGAAAAACAGAACGTCAAGGCAGAGATGATGCTGTTTGACAAAACTGAAACCGAGCCATTCAAGAATGCATATATAGTACTCTGTAGTGAAAAAAATTACTCTCTTAGTGTTTTTGTCTTGTTTTGTAATATAAATATATACAAATCAAGATGAATTTATTGTGTGTGTATACACACATATATAAACACATATATACATATACACACACACACATATATATATATATATATATATATAATAATTATTGTTATCTTTTTAGGTGTTAGTTTTTCTTAAAACAAGCAAATATTAAGATAATTTGTCTTACCCATTTTTCTTTTCTTTTTATCTTTTTTTCAAAAAAAAAAAAAAAAAAAAAAAAAAAAAAAATATATATATATATATATATATATATATATATATATATATATATATATATATATATAAAAAAATATATATATATATATATATATATATATATATATTTACTTTTTACTTGTCAAATAAATGCATCTTGTACATTTATACTAGAAAATGAGACAAAAAACTCTTGCAAAATATTTCTTGCATTGTAAGCTATGCATGCGTGGTGCTGTTTTGTTTATAATTGTTTAAGCAACTTAATTATACTCGGTTTATGAACATTATGCACTTTTTCACAGATAGTCATGTTATGAACGTGTATTAGCAAGACTTTGCTCCATGCATGTTCTTGTGGCTTTTTTTCCCCCCTAACTGAAATGTGTGTTTTAATATCATTTGAAAATCATATTTCAGTGTAGAGTTTGAGTGAGTCTGTTTTGTGTTTCTAGCTGAAGCTGAAGCCGTCGTGGAGAGAGGAGGTGCGCTGTTTATCTCAGCTCTCCTACAGCGGTCCTCTTCCTCAGCAGCAGAACAAACACAACACGCATCGCACAAACATGTTACACGCCAACGCTCTGTGCCACTTCCACATCGCCGCCAGCATCAACCCAGCCACAGGTAACACACACGGGCTTCAGTAGTTTATAAAACGCTAATGATGAAATCCCAAGCAAAAAAGTGACATGCATGCTGGATGCATACTGATATAAAAACTATAATCAAACTTGTGCACGATGCACATTTCTATAAATTGTGCTTTAATGCCATCTTTGATAAGGATTGTATGATCTTTAAATGCTAGACATTTACTTGCAGTCTTTAGTTAGCACTACTTCCTCACAATTTTTTTAAATGAATGCATGCTTATTAAAAATATAAGTAAATAACGTTTAAAATTAACAAACTAAAATAAGCCTCTTATATATATTTTTACCATTTTATTTTTGCATAATTGCATTTATTTATTTATTTATTTATTTTACATTCTGTCAAGGTTCTGCAGAAGGGCCTTATGACTAATTCTGGTATATTTATAGTAATGTTCAGTAATGTGCATTGCTCCTGTAAACCCATACCCTTAAAAGACTCTTCAGCCCTCTATACAAGAGCTTCGTGAGGCAGACAGGATAAAGCTGACTAGACGTCCTCCCGCTCTGGCTCTGGAGTCTCTCTCTGTAAGAGTGAACGTGATGGTGATGTTTGTGTGCAGACATCCCTCTGCTGCCCTCCATCTCGTCCATGAACGGCTCTGATGAGGAGGAACCGGGCGGCCCGTTCACCGTTCACTGGCTCGATAACAAAGAGCTGCACCTGACTCTGAGCATGGAGGTGTTTCTCCAGCAGCTGAGGAGCGGCTCCGAGCAGAACGGACCCACGGAGCGCTACGGTACCGTCTGCAGCCTCTCATCCCTGTCTTAGACTCACTGTGTTTGCATGCGACAGTAAGGCGAGCGTTCAGAGCACGATGAGAACCAAGATGAAACAGAAGCGTTTATTAAAGGGTGAATAAGAAATGATAAAGAAATGAGGACAATGGAAGCAGTCAAAATCAACCAATGAGGAACGATCTGCAAGTGCCATAACTAGCCTCGGTTATTTTAACGCTGTATGCATAACAAGGTTTTTTATTATATGATAAAAAACAGATAAAATAGAAAAATAATTGAGCCAGTTTTTAGTTGTATAATAAATAAAATAAAACATTGAATACAAAAAGATTCAAGAAGCTAGTGTTAGTTTTCTTCTTTTTTTTTTTTAAGAAAATAAGCAGGAAGTAAATGAATGGAGTCGAAGTCTAAAAAAAAAAAGAATTAGAATACAGAGTGCTAGAGTTAAGTGGTTGAATAAATATGTGAGCAATAAAACGATGAAAGTGTTAATTTCGCCCCTTCGTTCACACTGAATGAGTCGAGCTGTTTCTGGAGGACATGAAGCGGTTTACTCTTCAGGAGGTGACTTTTGATTTGTTTTAAAAGCAGACCAAGTTGTGGAGAGTTTAGACAGAGTTTAGGGGTAATAGTCTAAATGAGATGAAATAAAAACATGTGCCAAACATGTGATTCAAAAATCATTAAATGACAAAAAAACGTTTGAACTTAAAACTTGGATCCAGGATTCAAAAAGAAGTCGCAAAGAAATGTTTCTTTTTCAGTGGCAGATTAATTTGGGCGTCATCTGCTTAACAGTGAAAACTAATATTATATTTCCTGAGAATAAAGCCTGATGGGAGCATATAGAAGGAAAACAGCACTGGGCCGAGGATAGAGCCTTGAGGGACTCCGAAGGGAAGAGGCGCTAAGGAGGAAACAAAGTCATCAAGGCAGTGCTATTAGTTAAATAGGACCTGAACGACTCCAAAGCAGTAGCCTTAATGCCAACAACCCAATGGCAATGTCCCAAACAGGAAAGCAGGATATTGTGATCAATGAAAAACGAGCTTTTGACTTGCATTATAGGAATCAGCAAGTAGCGCGGTTTCAGATAAAACATTTCTATGTTGTCTTCACTCTCTGTGTTTGTGGTTCTGTTGGTTTCATCCGTGTGTTCTGAGCAGATGCTGATGAGGAGGGCAGCGGTCCTGATGCTGCGTCTCTTCCGGCGCCGGCCGTGGATCATCAGGTGGACGTGCTGCTGGGAGACTGGAACAGAGCCGCAGACATGCTGTTCAGCATCCACCCGATGGACGGGTCTCTGCTGGTGTGGCACGTCGACTGGCTGGACGAGTACCAGCCCGGCATGTTCCGGCAGGCGCAGGTACACACATCCTCCCTCGGATTACACCTAGCAACGGCTCGGAACACTCCTTAGCAACCGCACGAGATCTGCGGATGTGTGACTCGCGCTGGAAAAAATAGTTCCTTCAGAATTGACAAAAAAAATGACTGAGCTGCAGCTGTTTTGGAGAAAAATCGACTTTAAGATTGCAAAGAAAAATCATATAGTAATGTTGCATGTTTTTCTCCAACTCTTTTCTTAATAGCATTTAATATATAATTAATATCAGTATAGGTGTCTTTATTTCATATTGATTGTTACGAATAAGAACAAAGATGCAAATAAACTGTTTAATGTTAATGTTTGATTAACACACAGATCTATATTCAGAACTGCTGATTAAATATAGTGTTTCACATCAAATATTTACCCAACCATTAACTAAACATTCATGTAAGACGTGTTTGTGTGAATCTCACACGAGATATATTTCTTAAAATAATGTACTTTATAGAGAGAGAAGCATGGGTTTGAAAATCATCTTTCACTGATTTAGACTCATATTATGGAGATTTGGATATGAATATTCATGAAGCTGGAATGCATATGAAGATTTTCGACCGCTTTCAATTGTCGTTTTGGGGTGAAATAATTAAAAACAATGTACTTTTTATGATTTGAAAGGGTTATTATTCGACTGATTGTTCAAACGAGCGGCCAGAGCAGTCTGCTGATCCTTCACCTCTGTCTCAGGTGTCGTTCGTGTCCAGGATTCCCGTGGCCTTCCCCACCGGCGACGCTAACTCTCTCAGCCGCAGCGTGGTCATGTACGCCTGCAACAGAAACGTGGACCTGGCCATCCAGCACGTCCGTCAGCGTCCAGCGGGCCTGCAGCACTCGTCCTCGTCCGCCCTGATCGGACAGAGCCAGAGCAAGCCCTCGTCCAGCAGCCTGCGGCTCAGCATCTTCACCCCCAGCGTCCTGATGGTCTCCAAACACGCCGACGGCTCGCTCAACCAGTGGGCGGTCAGCTTCGCCGAGGACTCGGCCTTCTCCACGGTGCTCAGCGTCTCTCACAAGTCCCGGTACTGCGGCCACCGCTTCCACCTGAACGAGCTGGCCTGCCACTCTCTGCTGCCGCTGCTGCTGACCACGTCTCACCACAACGCCCTGCGGACGCCCGCCGCCGCCCTGACCGGCCCGGGCCGCGGGAGCCGAGTGCGGCAGGACCCCAGCGCCGTCTACAGCGAGCTGATCCTGTGGCGGGTGGATCCGGTGGGACCGCTGTCCTTCTCGGGCGGAGTGTCGGAGCTGGCCAGGATCAACTCCCTGCACGCCTCCGCCTTCTCGAACGTAGCCTGGCTGCCCGCGCTCATCCCCAGCAACTGCCTCGGTGAGGACCGCGTCTTACGTTGAGTCGTCTGATTAGATCCGTAGCATCACGCTCAGTAATTAACAGACTTTCAATATTTTTCCTGTTTAAAATGTGATTTTTCTACAGTTACATTGTGTAATCAGACGTAAAGTGGAAAGTTTGATATAACTAGGAACATGCGTGATATCGGCCGTATTACGAGAATAAAGTTCCTTGATTATTACGCCGGAACGAGAGTATAGTTCCTAGCCGTATCGGCCTAGAAAATCACAGCTCTTCATTTTCCATCGCCCTTAGTACTACAGAAGAGTCACGTTTTGAATGGGGAAAGTATCAAAACTCTTTGGTCATTTTTGAGCGTGATGCTAACGGTCTCATAAGATTCAATGGTGTATGCTAAGCTACAGCTAAAAGTGCTCCCAGAGAGAGATTCAAAAACAGTAAAACTCAACTGTTTAACTCTAAATAAGTCAGAAATTAGTCTACTAATGAAAAGTAGTGCGTTCCTTTAAAACCGAGAAGTGCTGCGGTTCGTTTTGTTGCTAAGCAACCGTCAAATCAACTGACCTGTCTAATCAAACAATTATTGTGCGAATATTCGAAAAGTTTTTCAGGGTTGTGATTTTTATTTTTATTTTCCTGTAATGATTACCTGCATCATTATTAAAATCATGCAAATGGCGTTAAGATGTTACCTAAATAAACTGCTAAAAGATTGTTGTTTAGCGTCACATGATCCTTCAGGAATCGTTCTAATAAGCTGTTATGTTAGAAACCGTTTTGCTGCTTAATGTTTTTGTGGAAACAGTGATACCATACATAACATTTCTATAAGAAAAAATATAAATGAATCATTTTCATAAATAATATTAAAAAAATAAATAAATGAATAAAATGATAAATAAATGATAGAAGTAAATAATAATAATTTAATACATGCATTAACAAATTGAATTAATACAATTGATAAATGCAAAAAATGCTGTTCATTTAACTTTAATTTTATCTTTAAGAGTCAAATAAATGGAAATGATTTCTAACTGGGGCAAACGATAAAAAAATTCTGCTTTGCATCTCATGAATAACACCAGATTTTATCTATATTTTTATATATCAAAATTATAATAAAAATATAATAAATTTAAAGTTGAATCAAACATTTTTATTTAAAAATTATCAGTAGATTGATCAAAATAATCGCCCATAAAAGGACCACTTCCCTTTTTTTGATAGATTTTGATAAAAGCAAAGCTCTCAGTGAAAAACCTCTGGAGTTTAGATCAGTCGAGTCTGACAGACTTCAGAGTTCAGTACAGGAGAAAGCACTCTTGTGTGCAGATTATTTGTGATATTTTCAGAGATTTTTAATGAGCGAGCGGGAAACATTTTCAGGAAAGCATCCCTGTCTCTGCCACATGGAATATTCATAAGTGTGTATTCAGCTCATGAGTATTTAATGCGCGTCTTTAAAAGTTTAAGCGGTAAGGCCTCGCGTGTCACGTCCACGTTCTTCAGCTTGCGTCTGATTGGTCGATGCTGTCGCTCTATTCATATTTCATTTCCTTCCCAAAGGTGTGTACGGAAACTCGCCCAGCGCCTGCTTCATCGCCAGCGACGGACACTCGCTGAGGCTCTATCAGGCCATCATCGAGGCCAAGAAGCTGCTGAGTGAACTCTCCAACCCCGACATCTCCGTAAGAACCGGCCTGGCTTCATCAGCGCAGCAGATAGTAGAGTCCCGCTCACCCGTAGTGTGCTTTTCCTTCCAGAAACACGTTGGAGAGGTGTTTAACATCATCAGCCAGCAGTCGACGGCCAGACCGGGCTGCATCATTGAGCTTGACGCCATCACTGACTTCGTACGTATTAGAGCCAGCCTAAAACAAGCATTCACCACAGACACTGCCAAAACATTTGTTTAATTGCAGTAATAATAATAATAATAATCATCATCATCATTAATGAATTAAATAAATAATCAATATATATATATTTATTAATGTTTAAATGATAAATGTATTTATTAAACCAAATATAGATTATCATTTATAGATTACACATCTGTAAAGAAATAACACTATAAGTATTTCACAAAAACATTTTTAGATTTTTTTAATAACAATCATTATCATAATTATTATTGGTGCTGATGAATTACAATTAATCACGTCCACAATAGAAGCTTGTGTATATTTACTATTCATAAATACACACATATATAGATAATAAATACACACAGCACACATACACATAACGTACATGGATATAGATGTGTAATGAATGAATATAATATACAAGTGTCCCTTTTTGAATGGAATTAGTGAAATAAATCAACTTTTTGAACTTTTTGATATTCTAATTATATGAGCAGCACCTGTATATTATACATGCAAACCAAAAAAAAGTTTTGGATGCAATTAATAATTTATGCAATAAGTGCTTTTACAAAATTACTAGTTAGTACAATTACAAACAAAACTCTTTATTTGTTAAACCACTGAGCTTTTATTTTAGTGGAAAACTGCAGGAAAACCTTTTTTTTTTTTTATGCTTCTCTTTTGTTGACAGCAGATTTATAAAGTGTTCTCATGACAGATTCACCAAGACGTGCATGCTGCTTTTCTAAATGCACATTTTAAACGACTAGCTCTAATAGTTATATATTGGTTGTGAAATATACGGGTTGGTGATATACCTGTAATTAGAATGAATCTTCCTTTGATCTAGTCTAGTTGAAGTCTAGTTGTTGACAAATTTGCTCACTATGCTTAATAATCAGGCTAAATCATATCGTCTTCTCAGGCATTGTTAGATAAGATGAAAAAAGGGCATGTGTGTCTAACACAAGAGCCTTGTGTTATTTCCCAGAGTGCTCAGCTCTCCGTCTCTCTCTCGGTGTTTGTTCAGCAGGGGAAGGAGACTCAGCTTCTGCACGTGTTCGAGGAGGACCTGATCTTGGGGAGCGAGAAGGCAGACAGCTGCCTGCAGGACTCTGGTAAGGAGCGCTTCTCTGGTGCTGCTGCAGGGTTTCTGTGCTGTGTGACCCAACTCTTGTCTTCCGTTCAGTTCCCAGCCGGACGCTGTTCTCCGCTCGCTTCTTCCTGGTGGTGCTGGAGCTCACTCAGAGTGGAAGGTCGCTCCTGCACATGTGGCATCTACAGCTGGACGCCGTTCCCGTCATTATGGGTTTGTGATGGATCTTACGCTCTATAATGTGACACACTCTTGATTGGACTGATTGTGGAGGCAGACTTGAGTGCAAGTTTGAGCAAAACAAGTCTGAATAACAACATGATATGGATATATATTATCTATTTATTTACTTTTTTATTATTTATTTATATTATTTATTTATTTTTATTATATATTTATTTATTTATTTTTATTTTATACATATTTATTTTATATATATATTTTTTTTATATTTTATTTTTATTATTTTATTTTATATTTGTATATATATATAATTTTTATTATATATATTTATTTTTATTTTTATACATATATATATTTAAATGCCAATTTCTTGATCCTGCAAATAAAATATTTAATTTTAATTCATTTATTTTTTTTATATATTTTCTTTTCTTTATGAAGTTGAAATTTATATAATTCTTTCTATTTCTTATTACACCAAAGAAATATAGTATCAGCAATTTAATGCATGTGTATTTGTTATCTTTAAATTAAATAATGTGAGATATCATATTTATGGTCTTTATATCTGCATCTGCGTCGGCCGTCAGAAACGCAGCCATTAATTATGAGGTCACCTGTGAAGAACAGAAAGACAAATAAACGTATTTTGACCGAAGGTTAAGCATGTAGTCTTTATATTTGACTCTTTCTTTTAGCTGAACTGCAGGTTTGTGTCGTTCTTTCAGAGCAAACTCAAACTCCAGACAGAGAGGCCGTGTCTCCATCTCCTGCAAACGGCTCACAGTTTAACTTTGAGACGGCCGGCTCTCCACAAACCCCGAGACCCAACCTGAAGACGTCGAACCTCCAGAGCGCCTGCCGCCTCGCCCTCACCAACACCAAAGTGTTCAGCCAGGAGCTGGGTCTGCCGCCGGGCGTTGAAGTCCTGCGAGTATCTCCTGCTGCAGGTGACCTTTAATGAAGAGATCCTGCACTGATGCATGATTACACTCATTAGTATCCATCTTTTGAAAACGCTTTATGCAAATTATGAGAGGAACATCCATAAACTGTAAACAATCAGTGAACGATTTGCTTTAAGAACACACTATAATACATTTTTTTTTTAAAAAAACTAGGTACAGTGAGGTGGAATTATTATACTCCAAAATTTAAAAAAACATTTAAAATCGTAAAAACATTAACAGATTACTACAATAGTGAATAGCTCCAAAAACTTGTTAACGTTATGTAAGTAACACTTTCCAGATTTGTTCTCACACAGATAAAGAAAAATAGGTATTTTTTAGGGTTTATCATAAATAAAATCAGCATAGCAAAGCATAAATTTGCAATGTGTGTCATTTTGGTTTATATTACTATGAAACACGAAAATAATGATAAAAATTCTTTTCCATAGAAGGAAAACTTCAAGGGCTGTACAGTGAATAGAAAATCAGTCTGAATAAATGTAGTACGGTAGCTTTTGTGTGCGAGACAGTTTTACACCTGCAACTTTTTTTTGTGATCAGTCATAGTTTAATATTACAGAATAATAGTATTATGATCAAGGCTATGTCGATTATAAATATACTTGCCTTATTAAAATACCTGACACCGATAAACCTCATATTTTTTGCAATCGTATGTTTATTGTCTCCGAATTTCATCTGATGAAATTTCTCTGAATTTTATCCTTTTGTCCATATCAGGGATTTCATTGAACATCATGAGTTCTATTACTTCTGTGATGAATAAGTTTTTCTGCACAAGAGCGCCCTCTGGCTTCTAGTATGAATTAAAGATTGCATGTTTTTACTCACTAATGCTCACAAGCACTGTTGAGGTTAAAAAAAGCAAAGAGAAATAGGATTGCCTGAAATATTGTCTGTGCAGTAAATAAAGAAATTATTGTGATTTCAAGCCCATATCGCCCATCCCTAACGAACATTTGCGTGGCAGGTCATCTGAGCGCCTCGTCTCTGCAGCCGGCCGGACGCTCTCCGTATCTGCTGGCCACGTCGTGCTCTGACGGATCCGTCCGGTTCTGGCGGTGCAGCGCCGCCTCTGACCCTGACGTCTCCGCTGACCCGTCGTACGTCTGGGAGGAGTGGCCTCTGCTGGTGGAGGAGGGCCTGGCCAGCAGCAGCGCTCTGAGCTTGTCCGGTCAGCTCATGGGTCTCAGCTGCTGTCACACCAGCAGAGTGGCCGTCGCTCACCGGAGCCCTGAGCCCGTCATGAACATCAGCGTCTTCCAGTGCGACTCCACCGGAGGCTCTCAGTGGCTTCTGGAGCAGACTCTGAAGGTCTGCCACGCGGGTGATAAAAGCCTGAGTAACGGCAGCTCTGTGAAGAGACAGGTCCACTTAGACTGGGTCTCCAGAGAAGACGGCTCTCACATACTAACTGTAGGTCTAGGATCCAAACTTTACATGTACGGCATGCTTTCTGGAAAGCCTCCAGATCTGGGTCTCTCCGATTGCAATAAGGAGCAGAACGGCTCTAGATTGGTGCTCCTGCGAGCGGTGGACCTGGTGTCCTCGGTCGAAGGTTCTCCACCTGTTCCCGTCTCTCTATCCTGGGTGCGAGACGGCATCTTAGTAGTCGGGATGGATTGCGAAATGCACGTCTACTCTCAATGGCAGCCTCCGGCTCCGGTCAAACCGTCGCTTCATGATAGCGTGACGTCGCTTAAGCAGGAGGGACTCAGTCCGAATCCTTCTAAAAAGACCCTCACCAGATCCATGACCAGCTTGGCTCAGAAACTCAGCGGAAAGAGAACGGCGTACGACCTCCCGGCCGAGATGGAGGATTCTGGGTTGTTTGAGGCAGCCTATCAGCTGTTTCCTACGCTCCCCCAGTATCACCCGGTGCAGCTGCTGGAGCTCATGGACCTCGGGAAGGTTCAACGGGCTAAAGCCATCCTGTCCCATCTGGTGAAGTGCATTGCCGGGGAGATCGTGTCGATGAAGGACGCTACGATTAACCAGGAGCGCCGTCTGCGCTCGCTCACCATCAGTGCCAGCGGGAGCACCGCCCGCGATCCCAAGATGTTCAGCAAAGCCGAGAGCGCCGACTACACCGAGATCGACTCCATCCCGCCGCTGCCGTTGTACGCGCTGCTGGCCGCCGACGAGGAGACGGCGCTGAGTGCCAAAGAGCGGTCGGAGAGCGTGAGCGCCGAGGGCCAGAGCGACGCGTACGAGCAGCTCTTCCAGAGCGCCGGGGTCGGCGCCGATGACATGGACCCTTTCGATGGAGACGAGGAGGAGGCGTGCGCTAAAGTCATCGATCTGTCGAAATACAGCCCTACGTTTTTCGGCTCGGAGCACGCACAGGTGCTGTCGGGACACCTGCTTCACTCCAGCCTGCCGGGCCTGACGCGGATGGAGCAGATGTCTCTGATGGCGTTGGCAGACACCATCGCTTCCACCAGAACCGACGTCGGAGAAAACCAAGGGAAAGGACAAGGTCTGTATCTTCACTGGATTAACTGCAGCATTCAGTTGTAGGGACGTGATCTCTGTTACGATAGGATGGCGGTGGCCAAAATTATTACGTTTCGGAGACACAGTTGTTCTGAGACTCAGTTTGTTTAGATTTATCATTGCAAGTATTACCTGTTAAAACCACAGCAGGACTATAGTGGATCTCTAAGAAATGATTTATAAAGAGAGCCATTCACTCTGTGTCTAAACGAATCAGTCATTTGTACAAATCACATGAATGAATGACTCAATGACCGTTTTTTATTCAAAGTGTCAAGAGTTTTAGACTGGAAAAACTTTTTTTTTTCAGATATTAATAAAAAAAATAATATTAAAAAAAAAAAAGTATTAAAGGGTTAGTTAAAGCCAGTCTTTAACTAACTAAACTAAAATGTACTCAATATATATAATGAGCAGGTACACCATAAATCAATTTTCCAAACCGTGTTTTTGGCTTGAAACACACAGTTCTGTTTATTAACCACTGGAGAGCCAAAACTTACAGGTTTTTAAGAAGAAACAAGCTACTTTTTGTACAATCTATTTCTCACACAATAATGGCTTTGTGGGTTATATCTCAGCCGCATTTGATGTATGATAAATATGTGATTAGATTAGATTAATCACCACTTTGTGTACATGTAAAAAATAATGCCTTGTGATGTGACTCAGGCGGAGAGACTCTGGATGAATGTGGGCTGAAGTTCCTGCTGGCCGTTCGTCTTCACACCTTCCTCCTGACGTCTCTGCCTCCGGCTCATCGCGCTCAGCTCCTCTGCCAAGGTACATCTGAGAGAGTGCTTCTGAACGCTGCTGTAACTCTAACAGTAGAGAATGCTGCGGGTTTCTCAGCGAAACGCATGCTCTGGTGAAATGTGCGATGCCTCTCGTGTACTGAGCTCAGTAACTGTGGTCTGCAGGACTGTCCACCTGCCACTACGCCTGGGCCTTCCACTCCGAGGCTGAAGAGGAGCTGCTCAACATGCTCCCGGCGCTGCAGAAAGGAGATCCCTCGTGGCCCGAGCTGAGAGCCATGGGCGTGGGCTGGTGGCTCCGGAGCACCAACAAGCTTCGCAGATGCATTGAGAAGGTTCCTAACCTAACCTCAAACATCAAATATTACATATAGAGTACATCAAATCTCTCAGTCTGTAGCTGCTGATTATCTGATTATTCTTCTGCGCATGTGCATCAGATGCATGTCTTATTTAGCGTCTTGAGAAGACTGAACGAGATGCATATGCTTTATGTAACGTAAATGATCAATGATCTTCTATCTCATATCAGGTAGCAAAAGCTGCTTATCAGAGAAACAACGACCCGTTAGACGCAGCCTTGTTTTATCTGGCCATGAAGAAGAAAGCTGTGGTTTGGGGACTGTACAGGTAACCACACACACACACACACACACACACACACACACCTGTCAGTGAGGCTTCAGTCCTCTGAGAGCTCCTGTGTGTTAAAGGTCTCAGCATAACGCCAAGATGACGGCGTTCTTCAGCAATAACTTCAGCGAAGACCGCTGGCGGAAGGCGGCGCTGAAGAACGCTTTCTCTCTGCTCGGGAAGCAACGTTTCCAACATTCTGCGGCCTTCTTTCTGCTGGCTGGATCCCTCAAAGATGCTGTTGAGGTATGTTCAGTCTCTATATTCTTCTGAACCCTTCCTCTGTCAGGATCTTTGTGAGTTGTATGACGATGTTCTCGTGATGTGGCTGGATCAGGTGTGTATAGAGAAGATGCAGGACCTTCAGCTGGCTCTGGTGGTCTGTCGGCTCTACGAGTCTGAGTTCGAGATGTCCTGCAGCTATAAGAGAATCCTCCAGAGGCAGGTGTTGGGTCAGGACCGGCAGATCGCGGCCCATCAGGACCCTTTCTTACGCAGCATGGCGTACTGGGTCTTAGATGACTACAGCAGGGCTCTGGACACGCTGCTCGAGCCCAACACAGACTCGTCTCATGAAGGTGAGACATTATTATCCTAAAAATGTTTTCATTCTGCATTTGCATGATCTTTCACTGCATTTCAGTCTTTGTTAGAGTTGTCCAACATTCTGCATTAAAGCACTGATCTGGGTTTGATTTCTGTACATTCGAGTAAAACCTGCGACTGAAACGGATTTGATCTTCAGTTGGTTATTTTTTTTGTTGAGTAATAAAATGACATCAAAAGGAAACTTTTTTTTTTTTCCTGTGTGCATTATCTGTTGTTTTGAGGCAGCATTACAGTCATACAAAAAAACTGAATCAAAAATAACAGAATGTGCAGTACTCTGAAAATATGATATTCAGTTTCAGCTATAACGTACAGAAGAGAAAAGTGACATAATTTAGATCAAATCAGTTTGGTTTAATAAGTGTCAATGTTATAAACTTCATCACTTATAATGTTTAGTCAGTATTTAGATCAGTTCTCTTCTAATTTAGTTCTTTTTGTCGGTGTAGTTATATCAGTAATGTTGCTGAATATAAAGTGTCTTTTAGACTAATCTATTCAAATTAAAGGTGAGTGTGGTAGAGATTTTTTTCCTTACCACCTCATGTGTTCTTGACTGTGTTTTTGTCATGTTTTCTAGTAGAATTATGTAAACAAGTATAAATGAACTAAGATATGTGACCCTGGACCACAAGTGAAAGCCAAAAATTCACAGTATGGGTCAAAATCCTAGATTTTTCTTATATGCCAAAATCAAAAGTAAAGATGAAGATATTTTGTAAACGTAATTTTCAGTTAGTAATATGCATCGCTTAGAACTTCATTTGAGCGACTTTAAAGGTGATTTTCTTAAGATTTAGATTTTTTTTGGTCTCAGATTCCAGATTTTCTGGATCCTAACAAACCAGACATCAATGGAGCGGTTATTCAGATTTCAGATGCTGTATAAATCTTAATTTTTTGTTCAGTGTTTTTTATGCAGAACAGTTTTTCCTTAAAACAAGCAAAAATATCTGCCAATGGGGCTAATCCTATATTTCTTACCTCAGTGGTAGATTACTTTTTAAGACCTTGAATTATTTCACTCGGGCATTAAATGCAAGAATGTTCTGAGGTTTATACTAGAAAACAACACAACCATACTAAGTGATGTTTTTGACTCGATGTCTTTCAGGAGCCGGATCATCTCCCTGCAGTCCTGATGTTTTTAACTTCTACACCTACCTCCGCACACACCCGCTGCTACTGCGCCGTCACTTCGGCTCTTCAGAGAAAGCCAAAGTGGGTCTGACCGCTGAAGGCCGCGCCGTCGACTCCGTCAGCCTCACCGAGAGGAGGCTCTTCTTCACCGCCGCTTACGCACACTTACAGGCCGGCTGCCCCATGCTGGCTTTAGAGGTGCTCTCCAAAATGCCCCGGGCGGTGAAGCGCTCGAAGCCCAGCGAGAGTTCGCCGGCGTCTCTGAGCGAGCGGGAAGGCCAGGCCTCGGCTCTGGACTGGTCTCAGCCGGCTCTCAACGGCCTGGAGTCGGTGTCCTCGCTCTCTTCTCCCCGAGAGGACAGTCAGTCGGACTCGGTGCTCAGTTTCGACTGGAGCCAGCCCTCCGTCACGCTGCCGGACGAGCCTCTGGAGCTCAAGTGGGACAGCGATAAAGACGACTCGGATGAGGAAGAGTCGGGACTGGCGATGAAGACCATCCGCACGGAGAAAGACAAGGTCTCTCCGGAAGCCGCCTCCACCCCCAGGGATTACGGTAGGGCTGGAAAACTCAACAAAACAGCATTATGTGTGCCACAGAAGTACCACAAAAGTGGCGGAACAACAACAACACACTGCAGCAACTTATTCACTTTGACGCACAGGGCTTTAGACAACTCTAGTTTAACTCTACATTTTTATCGCTCTTATTTTGTGGAGAGAAAAAGCAAATAACAGCAAGCGTAATCACTTCAGTGGTGTACACCGGTTTAATCAAAGTATGCACCCCTCGAAACATGTTTTAGTGGTAATTTGGTGGGTTTTGTTGTGAAAACCTGGCAACCCTGCTTGAATATTCAACCCTGGAGTTGAATCAGAACTCAAGATTGAAGATTTTTATTAGTCATATGTTCAGATTTATGCAATATAATAAAAACAGGTAACACTTTACAATATGATGTCTTTAGTTAACGCATTAACTAACAAACAAACAGTGATCCATGCGTATAAAATAGTTTCTCATTCATTTTAAATTCGTTAAGTATTGGAAATTCTACGTTTGATTTCGACAGCCCTAGATTTCTGCTCTGAAGACTCGGCCGGGCTGAGCGAGGACATGCTGGCGGCGCAGCTGAAGTTCAGCTCCTGTCTGAAGATCCTGACCACGGAGCTGCGGACGCTGTCCACGGGGTACGAGCTGGACGGAGGGAAGCTCAGGCATCAGCTGTGTCACTGGCTGGAGCGAGCCGTGGCGGCGCTGCAGAGCTGCTGCGGATACAACCCCTTCCTCCAGCTGCTGCCCGAGGGCATCTCTGCCGACCTGAGCCAGCCGGACGATCCCGAGGAGCGGGGCTCCGCTCAGCAGACCCGAGAGCTCCAGCAGCGGCGCAGGCTTTGGCTGAAGAGGAACCAGCCGCTGCTGCGCATCTTCCTGAGCTACTGCAGCCTGCACGGCTCTCACGGAGGAGGACTGGCCTCGGTCCGCATGGAGCTCATTCTGCTGCTGCAGGAGTCCCAGCAGGTAACCTTCAGGATCAGAGCCTCCTACGATCAACACGCGTTTACTTGACAAGATATTTGACAAGTCTTGTTTTCGAAAAAAAACCTTTTTTTTTGTTAAAACATGCAAAATCAATGTGGTAAAATAATCTTAATTTAAAGAAAAAACAAGATTATTTTTCTTGTCCCATTGGCAGATATTTTTGTTTGTTTTAAAGAAAAACTAGCAATTTGTTTATTTTTTTAATTTTTTTACAGACACAATATCTTTTTTTTACACATCAATATCTTGATGTGATTTCTAGTGTGGAAGTCACTCTCTGAGTGTTAAAGCTTTAGTACATCGATAAGAAAAGTCTCAAAACCAAAGAGATATTGTTTATGAAAGTTATGACTTGTTCACATCCCCCTAAAAAGACTCGTTTAAACACTTCTCTACGTCACAGAGTGGTTTATTTGCATAACTCCGCCCAATTGTTTACTGAAAGAAAGAAGGCGGAGCTATTATTCTGTGTGTAGTGTTGCTGCGGGCGCCATGTTCTAGAGACGCTGTGTTTCCTGTGAAAGTCAAACTACTTCCTGTTTGGACTAGAAATCAGTGTTAAGTTGTGTTTATAACACTGTTCCAGAACAGATGAACACAAATATTAGAGTGTGTTCAGACTGATTCCTGAATCTATGACTAGAAAGAGACTGATTCTCTACAAGAACAGTCTGGAGCCTCTGACTCACAACCTTTAAGTTACGTGTTATTATTAAAATAATCTGCTTAATATTCAAACGTGAGTTTTGAGAAGTGAAGGGTAGTGCTTGTTGTTTGTGTTTCTGATCATGAATGCAGAATGTGTTGTGTTTCATTGTTTTTGTGTCATAGCACAATCGGCCAATCACAACGCACTAGATAGCTGGCCAATCAGAGCACACCTCACTTTTTTAGAATAATGAGCTTTCTGCAAATTGACCCGTTTTAGGAGGCGGGGCTTAGAGGGGAAACGGTAATGTACAGTATGTGGAAAATAATTTGTTTTTTGAAGCTTAAACCACATTGCATTGCACTAAATACACAAAATGATGTTTTTAACAGCAGATAAAGATTTTAACAGGCTGTTCAGAACTAAGCTCAGAATCCGTTCCAGAGGAATCGTGATGCTGAATCATTTCTTAATTTGTGATGCATTGATGAATCATCTCAGCCCTATTATTTCTAATAGAAAACAAGACAGAAACACTGAGAGAAGTCTCTGTTTGTTTGTGTTGTGTTTTGGTTCTGTGTTCATGTGTGTTCTGAAGCTCGTGTTTTTTGAATCATGGGTGTTTTCTCTCATCAGGACGGCGGTCTGCAGATCTCCGCTCCTGCTCCTCAGCACCTCTCTGTTCCTCTCTTCCTGGCTTGGACCGCCAGCTCCAAAACGGTGGTGGCCAATCCCATAGTGCACCTGACCAACCTCACGCATGACATACTGCACACCATCATCGCTCTGGACGCCCCGCCGCACCCGGATATCACGAACAACGAGGTGAAGCGCGCTCCGAAGAGCCTGTCCTCGCTGTCCTGACCGTCCTCTAACGAGTCTTCCTTCTGTCTCAGATCTACGTGATGCACACGCTAGCAGCTTCCCTCTCCGCCTGCATCTATCAGAGTCTCTGTGACGGACACAGTTACAGGTGGGTGACCCCATGACCTTTCATGATGGTGCTGGCAAAATGATTCACAACGAGCTATTTATTTTTATAATAAATGTGTCTCTGGAGCACAGACGTCTTCAGCAGCGTAAATAGACAACAATATACTGTATGAGTCAAAATTATACATTACTTTTATTACAGAAATCCTTGGGATATTAAGTAAAGATCATGTTCCATGAACATATTTTGATAATTACTGTAAATATATGAAATCTTCATTTCTGATTAGTAATATGCATTCATTCATTTGGACAACTTTAAAAGTGATTTTCTCAATATTATGATTTTATGCTGATTTTCAACCAGATAAATGTTTTCCCGTGTAGCTCTGAATCTCCAGCATGGCTCACATTAGCTTATCTTGTAATCGCTGATAAAGAGCGAATGACCCATGAATGTGCCGCTCATGTGACGTGTGGCATTTACAGATGAATGTGTGCCTTTGTTTGGATCCGCTTGCACTTTTATTCACGTCACGGCAGATTAGATGTGTTTAGCAGCGCTCTTACTCAGCGTCTGAAGCCCAGACGTGTTGGAGCAGGAATCTGAATGATTAAAGGAATAGCTGGGACTCTGTCTTCATTCGCTCACCCTCATGTCGTCTCAAACCCGTGTGGCTTTCTTTATGAATGCTCCAGACCAGAGAGCTTGCATGAGATTGAAGAGATGTGGGTTGGTGATGGATGAACTAAGCTTTTTAAAGTCACCATGAAATTAAAATCCATGATATAGATCTTATTATGAGCAATCTGCGCGTTTCATTTTTTGCAGATGCTCTGAGCTATAGTCTGAATCTTCTCTCTGGTGATGCAGGATTTCTTTAGTCATTTGGTCTGCTTAAGCCCCACCCCTTCATTTTAATACCAAGCCACGCCCGCTTCTTAGCATCCAATCCACAACTGATGTATAGAACCCGTAATGCGTATAAAGTCCCACCCCACATGTATGCTTTTTCATTTAGATGTCACAGTACAGAAAAATCTGTTGAACCTTGTTTTATCATGACTTTATAAAGCATTATTTTTTAAATATTTTTTTTTTTATTATTGTATAAGTTTGTTGGACCATCTGCATTCAAATTATGGCTAACAAGCAATTAATAAATATTAGCTCAAAATAATTCATAAAAATAATCATTAAAGACATTAAAGAAGTAGCTTTAGAAATAAATTTTTGATTTAATAATAAACAGTTCTAAACAAGGTATTTCATAATAAATAAAAAAATATATAATATATATATATATTATATTTATTTAAATATATATATATATATTGTTTTAATTATATATATATATATATATATATATATATATATATATATATATATATATATATATATATATATATATATATATATATATATATATATATATAAATTTTTTTTTATTTAATGAAAAAAGCTGGTAGGAGGCAGTGAGTGTCTATGAATGAGTAAATGAATCTCTAGTTGTTTCCATCCTTCAATTTTTATATGTATTTCGAAATATTGCAAAAAAAAAAATTGCTGGATGGAAATCCCAAGATGTGCATCAATCGTAAAAATTAGCATTAAAAAACATGTTTGTCAGGCATGATTTTGAGTTCTTTTCCTCGCTAGATGGAAGCCACTGTTTCCAGTGTTATGACTCATTTGATTTGTTCAAAAGCACGGATTCAAACGAACGGCCTGATTGTAATATGTGTGTTATTCCTCAGCCATGTGAATCCGTTCACGGGCATCACGTACCAGAGCGTGCTTCTTACCCATCAGCCCCCGGTGAGGAGCGTCAGCATGGAGGAGGCCGTTCTGCCCAACACCTCTCCGGCGCAGTGGCCTGGTAAAGCCCATGACCCCTGACCCCTGACCCCTGAGCTCAGGCTCCAGACTCACCCTTGTGTCTGTGCAGGTGTAAGCGCCCTGATGCGGCTGCTGAGCGCGTCTGGAGACGAGAACCAGCCCGGTCTGCCCGTGCTTCTGTGTGAGGTCCTGACCGCCGTCTTCCTCAGCCTGTTCGTCCACGGCCTGGCCACTCACTCCAGCCACGAGCTCTTCCGGATCGTCGCTCACCCGCTCAACAGCAAGCTGTGGGTGGCCGTGTTCGGCGGCGGCGCTCGTGCTCCGGTGCAGGAGAAGCCCGGCTCACCCACAGGTGCTGAGTTTAACCAGATCTGGAACAATTAATAGTTGAGAAGACGTAAACATTAGCCAACTTTTGTGTTCTCTCAACAATAAGAAGCAAACACCCCGGGTACCCTAGCGATCGCATAGAAGCACCCTAAGTAGCCTAGCAACTGCATAGTAACAGCCTAGCAACCTGTGGGTTCTCACCTCAGGAACCTTCACACTATGAGCTGTTCATGAAAAGTCACCTGAAATATTATAATTCACTTTATTCCTGTAAAATATTTAAAAGGTAGAAGTATAAAGTATTGTTAAAATACATTTTTGTTTAGATTTTTCTTATTTTAAAATAATGTTCTTCAGTTTTACTTTTTAATTAAAAGTGAATAAACAATGTTTTTATTAAATGAAATTGATATTTTTAATAGTTTTATTCACGTTTCTATAATTTGATTTATTTATTTTGAATAATAGTTTTATTCAGATTTTTAAAATTTTAATTTTTTTTGTTTTAAAGGTATGTTATTTCAACATGACATTTTTATAGTAAATGTTTTATAGATATTTTTAAATATATATCATAATATATATATATATATATATATATATATATATATATATATATATATATATATATATATATATATTTATATAGTTTCAATGATTGAATTGACTCTTTTGAGAGACATGGTTGTGAGAGACATGAATGTTATACATGGTGCACTTTCAGATTTAAATCTTTATTTGCGTGTCTCTCTGTGTGTGTGGGTCTCTGTCTCTGTGTGTGTGTGTGTGTGTCAGTGGAAGATGCGGAGCGGAAGCAGAGGCGTTTCCGGCTGCGTTCCTCTCGCAGTAACTCCAGAGAGGTTCCTGACAGTCCGGTCAGCCCCAGAGCTGTGGTGATGGAGCCGGACACACTCGTCTGTAGAGAGCGCTTCGTTCCGCCTGAGCTCAGCATCTGGGATTATTTCATCGCAAAGGTTTTCTCCTATTCTTCAGCTTGTAGTAGTTACACGCTGTTGTGTCTGTGAACTCATTGGTGTGTCCTGCGTGAAGCCGTACCTGCCTTCGTCCGCCAGCCGAGTGGAGTATGACTCTGAGGAGAGCCAGGGCAGTGAGGAAGAGGAAGAGGAGGAGGAGGAAGAGGATGGGGATTCCTTTGATCCCAACTCTCCGCTGGCAGAGCATTCCAACAATAACTCATACAGGTGAGCTGTGACTAGAACTCATGATCTATCATTAAAATCTCGATTCATCTGTGTGTATTAAACCTTCATCCCGGAGCATTCCGGACAGTTTAGACAAGAAACAGCTTCACAATCAGTCTTTGTAGCTGTGTGCATTTATTTCAGTCTTACAGTCATTCATATAATCACGTATAGTTTGGATGTAAACACTAATTTCTTTGGTAGCAATCATACATGTGTGTGTGTGTGTGTGTGTGTGTATATTATGACGACGATGATGATGATGATGTTTCTGTGCAGCTGGTATCTGATGCGCTTGGCCATGGTTCAGACGGTACTGTTCAACCTCAAGACCCTCTACCCGATGGCAGGTCATGACCTCTTAGGTAAGGAGACATCAGCCGCAGCGTGTGTGTGTGTGTGCACGCTTAACGTGTGTGTCTGTGTAACACTGTGTGTGTGTGTCTGTGTAACACTGTGTGTGTGTGTGACTGTGTAACACGTGTGTGTGTGTGTGTGTGACTGTGTAACACGTGTGTGTGTGTGACTGTGTAACACGTGTGAGTGTGTAACACGTGTGTGTGTGTGTGTGTGTGTGTGTGTGTAACACGTGTGTGTGTGTGTGTGTGTAACACGTGTGAGTGTGTAACACGTGTGTGTGTGAGTGTGTAACACGTGTGTGTGTGTGTGTGTGTGTGTGTGTGTAACACTTGTGAGTGTGTAACACGTGTGTGTGTGTGAGTGTGTAACACGTGTGTGTGTGTGTGTGAGTGTGAGTGTGTAACACGTGTGTGTGTAACACGTGTGTGTGTGTGTGTGTGTGTGTGTGTAACACGTGAGTGTGTAACACGTGTGAGTGTGTGTGTGTGTATGTGTGTGTGTGTGTGTAACGTGTGTGTGTGTGTGTAACGTGTGTGTGTGTGTAGTGTGTGTGTGTGTGTGTGTGTGTGTAACACACGTGTGTGTGTGTGTGTGTGACTGTGTAACACGTGTGTGTGTGTGTGTGTGTGTGTAACACGTGTGTGTGTGTGTGTGTGTGTGAGTGTGTAACACGTGTGTGTGTGTGTGTGTGAGTGTAACACGTGTGTGTGTGTGTGAGTGTGTAACACGTGTGTGAGTGTGTGTAACGTGTGTGTGAGTGTTACACGTGTGTGAGTGTGTGTGTGTGTGTGTGTGTGTGTGTGTGTGTGTGTAACGTGTTTGTGTGTAACACGTGTGTATGTGTGTGTGTGTGTGTGTGTGTCAGATCTGCCCGTGTGCTCCCCTCTGTGTCACGCGGCTCTGAAGACGCTCCAGCGCTGGGAGCAGCTGCTGCTGAAGAGGCTGGAGATCTTCGGAGGTCCTCCGTCCAGGTTCATCAGCACACAGCTGCTGGAGGAGAGTGTGTCGTCGGGTCCGGCGCTGCTGAGGCACAAAGCCCTGTTCGAGCCCTCAAACACACCCTTTAGGTACAGCATACACACATAAAGCGCTCCATATTTAGTTTTTTTACTCAGATTAACAAAGAAGTAATGTTTTCATTCATTTAGAGCTGTGTTACACACTGCATGAAAGATCATTTAAAATTTCAACTTTTTGAAATGAGTTTTTATTTTATAGCATGTTTTGATTTCTCACTTTTAATTGATACTGATATGGATTATATCTCAAGGTCTGTCTCTGAGTCGTTGATGTGTAAACTTCTCCAATCATTGTAGCTCTCGCCATCCAATACAATAAATAACTTAATGCTTTTTCACTTTTAATATGAAACATTCTTTCAACTTTCAAAATTCACCTTTCAAGCTGATATTATCAATTAATCAATCATTTTTATTTATATACCACTTTTATGAAAGCACTGAACAGTATAAAGTAGAAGAATTATCAAGAAATTTGGTCAATAAATGTGTTTTTGTGGCTCTTTAATGTGCTGACGGACCGCTGTAAGCCTCTTTACTACTAGTTATAACACCAATCAACCTGTAATGATTGATAAAGCTTTTAGTGCAGCCTGTTTCTAGTCGTGTATCAAAATAAACATTTTGGAATGAAACTAAAAGTTCAGCATACGCTTGGCCAAAAACTGCTAATAAAAAAAAAAGAATACTATACATAATTGTGTGACTTGTAAATAAATTTAAATTTACCTAACCATCAGAAAAATGTTTATTTATTAATCAATTGCTTAATGAGATTTAATCCACACTTTTTGGTCAAAGTGTGTTTCCACTCCAGTTCGTTAGCTATAAACTTTTAAACGATGGCTGTATTAGTTTTCACGAATGTTTTGTTTCGAGTGGTTTATGATAGTCGTTGTGTTTGGTGATGATGGTCAGGTCCCGGCGGCGCTCCGCTCTGCCCGTCAGGCGGCTCTGGCAGTATCTGGTCAAACAGGAAGAGGTTCAGGAAACCTTCATAAGAAACATCTTCATCAAGAAACGAGATCAGAACGAGGTATTTGTGCCGCTCTCTTTCCCAGAATGCACCTGCACATGCAGCCTGTTCCCCACCAGCTGCTTGATTTCACTCGTGTTTTAACGGTCACCCCCTCGTTAGTGTCTTTAATGCTGTTCACTGGTGTTGTACTTGTGTTAATTGAAGATGTTTGTAATTAACGTCTAATCGTGGACTGTGATGTGTGTGTGTGTGTGATTGACCTGCATGTTTGACTCAGGAGACTGTGCCGCCGGACTCCACACACAACCAGGTATCTAACAGAGCTTCTGCTCCTTCATCATCATCATCATCACCCGGTCGTGAGGCTCTTTAGGAAACACTTTTATCTGAGAATCGACATGAAATCACAGATCTGCTCAGTAGTGCGTAAACCTGGCTTCTTAACAAACGATCACAGCCGTACTTTTCAGATTCAAGACCGTGACTAGTCTTGAAGGGGGAAAAAAATATCAAGGATTAGCTGTTTATGCAAGCAGCGGTCTAGTCTCCCACAATGCACTGCAAACTCACAGTGAGGTCTGAACATCAAGTCCTGACCTAGATCTGTTTCTCTGGTGTATACCCGAGTGTGCAGCATCACGTGTGATTTCCTGTTGATTTAACGCTAAACCAGAGTGTTCCAGACATTTCTTCTCCTCTAGCGGTGTAGCTTTAAGAGAGTCTTTAAACAGAACAACATGTGATTGCGTCTGAATGAGGGATGAAACGATTCACGAATACTGCAAAGCTGCTTTGTATAAAGCTCTATAATAAAGGAGGCGTGACTTAATTCTTGGTACCAATTCAGAATGATTTTCTAAAAAATCTTGTAAAATTACTGGCAGTTTCTGGTTTTAATTAGGTCGTTTTCAAATTTAAAGCAAAACAGAATGGCTCGACGTGACGCTTCTGAAATTCAGGTTTATTTGTATAGCGCTTTTCACATTACAGATCGTTCTAAAGCAGGAAGTTAAAGCATGTATTATATTAAATGTGAAAAAAAAGAGACGCAGTTCTGCTCTCTGCCAGCAGGTGGAGCTTTTGAAACAGCAGAGATATAAAACAGTGCTGCTACTTTAATATGAAAAGAAACATCATCTAAACCTTTCTGAAGAGAGTCATAGAAACCTCCGGCTGAACATCTCGGCGCAAATCAACACATACTTTTATCGACTATTTAATCGTGAATCTTTGCATCGCTAGTCAGAACACTGCAAAAATGATTTTCTTACTTGGTGTTTGTGTCTGGTTTTTTAATATAAATATCTCAACGTGCTTAAATCAAGATGAGTTTACTGAACGAGTAAAATGAAGGAATAGTTCACCCGTACTCAAGTAGTCCCAAAGTTGAACACAAAGGAAGATATTTAGAAGAAAAGTGTGGGTCACCATTAACTTCCAAAGAAGAAGCCAGTGGTGACCCAGCTGTTGCTATAGCAACAAAAGAGTCTCTCGGCTGCTTCTTTGT
>NC_056706.1:1012500-1017500 GCF_018831695.1 Puntigrus tetrazona | reverse complement strand
GGCACAAACGCTGCATTTCTTCGTTGGTTCTTTGGAGAGGTTTTTATCTGATGAAGGTCACGGTGTTCTTCTTCACCGCAGAGAATGAAGCTCTTCCTCTGGACTTCTGCCTCGTTTCCAGCTCACCAACATCCTTAAATCAAGAATCATTTCCTGGAGATATTACAAATAACTAGAACAGATATCTGTCAGGCGGCTCAGAATTGTTCTTCCTCTTGAGTTAAGATGGATTTTTTCCCCCTTATTTTAAGCACAATCCTGTAAAAACGTAATAAAATAATAATTGAATTCAATAATTAAAATGATCGGTCTTTTTTAATATCTGTGGTCATTTTGAGTCTCCAGTAAATGTCTTGCTTTCAGAACGTTTGTATATTTGCTACGAAACGCCAGACAGAAATACAGAGCGATGTTTTTTTTCGTTTTTCTTCCCCCGGATTATTTCTGATATGATGATGTAAGGAACGGGCTGTAGTGATGATGCTTTCTGCCCTTTAACCTCTCAAATGTGAATATATACGCAAATGAATCTAATTTTATAATGAATATAAAGAGATCTGTAATATACATGACTGTATGTAATGAGAAAATAAATGACTTCATGCAACATCCATATTTCTTTGCTTTTCAGTTTTTATTAAAGATTATCATCTTTTATTATAAACATCAGTACAGTATTAACGTCATTGTAAATGAATCCGAATCAATCCATGAGGTGATTAATAGACATATTGCAAGTGATTTAGTCTTGTATTATATTATAAATTATTGAGGTCAAGTGATTAATCGCAATCGGTTTTGTTTACGTAATAATAATAATAATAATGTGTATCATGTATATTTATTATGCATATATAAATACACACAAATGCGTGTACATATTTACATGCATATGTATATTCATAGAATTTATAAATATATAACTTTTTTTAGATATATATATATATATACATGCACCTCTGTATTTATGTAAACAAACTTATTTTAAATGCAATTAATCAGCACTAGTATTAATATCTTATTATTTCCTGCCCCCTCTGCAGATATTTTTACTTGTTTTAAGCAAAAACGAACTCGATGTGGTTGTTGTTTTCAGAAAAGAAGAGCTATCAGTCATTTTTACATCTTGATTCAAGAATTTATACGAGAAAACAAGACAGGGTTTTTCTCCAGAGCTCTCGTCAGCGGGGATGGATCTGGATCTTCAGAGCTTGGCGTAGTCCTTCAGAACGGCCTCCAGCTTCTGGCTCAGCATGACGTTCCCTCTGACTTTCAGCTTCCCGGCGAAGAACGCCTGCGGAGAAACGGAGCGGAGCGGGTGAGAAGATCCGGACGAGCGCAGAGACCGAGGATGAGAGAGACGCAGCACCTTCTGAGGGTTGAGTTTTCCCATCACCACCTCCATGAAGTCCTCGTCTGAGACGCTGAAGGTCACGTCGGCTTCAGAAGCTCCTCTGTGGAGAGATCCTCGGCCCGTCTTCAGGTCGATGGCTGCGAGAGACGGACAAACAGCGTCATCTTCTGGTCCTGATTCTCTAATCTACATGCATTCGCTTGAAAAGCTAATTTCATAAATACGTGCTTACAGAAAAAAACATCAAAATTAAGTCATTTATGCCACAATACTTGTTTTGAGCACAAGTGAAGAAACCACTGAAGTTTAGTTTCTCCAAAGAAATATATAACCAATTAACTTCTACAATACATATGGTTTGGAAGCAGCTTTACAGAAACGACAATCACAAGCAGAATGTCTGAGTTTATTATTAAAACAATAAATATGAATAGATAAATATTTGTTCTTGTTTTAAGCATAAACTCAAAAACGAGACGTTCTGCTTGATTTGAGATTTAGAAAGTTAAAATAAAGCCATGACTTTTTTCATTTAGTTTAACTTCATTTACTAAAATATAGATATTTAAGAACTACTAAAAACAAAGCGCAGAACATGCAGTCTTTAGGTTTCAGGTGTGTCTTCCCGGAGCTGACCGGCAGGCTCCGAGGGTCAAAGGTCACTCACTCCACTCTCGGACGGTTCTGCCGTCTTTGCTGATCTCCCAGCCGAACACGGCCTTGACCTTCTTCACCAGCTGCTCGCCGTCGTCTCTGATCCTGCGCTCGATCTCGGCGAACACCAGGTCGCTCTGCAGGCCGCCGCCGGGCTGTGAACGAGACGGGGCGGGGTCAGGGGCGGGTCATGGCCGGGGGGCGGGGTCGGATGTGAGGGACGTACCTGAGGCAGCCCGGGGCCCACCGACGCTTCTGAGTGTAAGTCTATATACGCTCCTGACAGAACCACGTCTCCCGACTCCTTGACCTAGAAACCAGAACAGATCAGCACACAGAACACAGCTCTGCCCCGGGGCATTCTGGGACGGCGAGCGCTTCCTCACCTTACACTGGACGTGAATTCTGTTCGCTTCCTTCCACATCTCCGTCTGCAGAGACTGTCCCGGATACACGGGCTTGGCGAAACGCACCTGACGCGCAGCAGGGTTATTAACAGACAAAAACATTCAACACTTTACACAGAAATACTTCTTATTCAGCTTTAATGAATGAGAGAAATTACTACGAAACCAAAGAAACGGAGTGAAGTCATTCAGTCAACTGATTCATTCAGAAATGATTCAAGTGACTTGTTTTCTAGTAGAAATATCTCAACTATTTGGGGAAAAAGGTGCATTTATTTAACGGGTAAAATTATTTTTCTTAAAAAAAAAAACAATTGAAAACAAGCAAAAAATATCTGCCAATGATATAAGAAGAATCTTTTTCCTACATGCGTTTTGCTTGTACGCTGCAAAAAAAAAGAGCTTTTCTAGCTCAGATTTGGTCTGTTTTTACTTGTCTAGAAAATCTTTCTTTAAGAATTTCTAGATATTTATAAATCCAAAAAAATCTAAGCAATTTTAGCAGTTTAAGTTAAAGCTAACAAAATGCTTATATTATTTTTAATATAAAATATCCACAAGAGAACGTCACTGAGTCACTGATTCGTTCAGAGCTGTAGATTGATTCAGTAACGAATCATTTGATTGGAATCATTTATTTTCAGGAATTAAGCTAAAGTGAATCAAACTGAGTCGTAAACACAACATGAACGTCTTAAACTGCTAAACCATACCATACGATGTAAATAAAAGACCGTTTACCTTGATGGCCTTGAATCTGGACACGTCGTTTCCGGCGTACTGCTTCAGAACGTGTCGAGCGGCGAAGCCCAACGAACACAGGCCGTGCAGGATGGGAGACTTGAACCCTGTGTGAAAGTTATTCAGCGTCTCTGCTCTGTCATTGGTCGCTCAGAAGGTTAGTCCCGCCCCCAAACTCACTCCATTGGTTGACTGCGTATTAATCTGGACTATTCTAACACCCTCAAATGACACACTTCCTGTTAAAGCGGGTCTTTACCTCCCATCGCAGCGAAACTGGGGTCGATGTGGAGCGGGTTCCAGTCACCGCTGAGTCTGTAGAGAGCCGCCTGAACACACACACACACACACACACACCTCACTCATATACATTACTGTCTCTTTTGCTAACCCTTTTAATACCCTTTAAAACCCTTTTTTTTAGTGCTTTGATGCAACCTGTGTTGTTAAAAGCGCTATATAAATAAAAATGATTGATTGATTGATTAATAGAAAAAGTGCAAGAAAAATGTGACAAATTATTTTTATTTCAAACAGCTGTTTTCTGTGTGAATGTGTGTTAAAATCAGAATAATATACTGATTAACTGCTCGAGAAACATTTGATTATTATCTGTGTTGAAAAGAGTCGTGCTGCACAATATTTCTGTGAAAACGGTGATGCATTTCATTTTTCAGGACTCTCAGATTAATAGAAAGATCAAAAGATCAGCGCTATTTCTTAGAGCATTATAAAGAGCATGTTAATATGTTCAAATGAAGTTCTTAGCAATGCGTATTTGGATTTGTACTTACGGTAGGATGTACTTACGGTACAGTTTGGATGTACTTACGGTAGGAAGTTTACTAATGGAACAGAATCCTTAACTAAAGATCTAGAGAAGTGTCTGATTTATCTTCACTGTTGTCTGTTTCTACAGATATATCTGCTCTCAGGACGCTCGTCTCTCTTAAACGGAGGTGTGCTGTGGGTCTGACCTGATCTCTGGAGGTCTGATCCACGATCACGGCGTCTGGAGCTCTGTCTGGAAGAGGAGCCGTGGCCTGAAACACACACGGATCACGTTAGCGACGCGGCCGGAGCGGTTAAACGTCTCTGACGGAAGTGTTTTTATTCACCACGCTCTTCTGGGACGCCCGCTTCCCTCCGAATCCTCCGGAGCCGACCACGAACACCGAGAACTGGTTATAACACACGGGCTGACCGCCGCTGAACGTGTGCACTGAAACACAGACACACCTTCACTCAGAGCGGCTGTTTAAAAAAAAAAACTCTCTGTGATTCAATCTTGTTTTAGTATGAATATAGAAACATTCTTCAGTAAAAAGATTTTAAAAATATATATAGTTTTTCCTTAAAACAAGCAAAAATATCTGCAAGAAAAATCACCTTTCCTTAACCTTAGGATTAAGGAGTTAGATATTTTTGCTTGATTTAAAGAAAAACTCAACATTTTTTATGATTTGTTTTTGCAGCAAGACTTGTCAAGTAAATGTATCTTGATTCAAGAGTGTTTAGATATTTATACTAGAAAACTGAAATACTACAAATAGTTTTTTTGAAGTGCTAATAATCAGTGTGTTATTCTGATCTCTGAAGAGCGGAGTAATGATGCTGGAAATCACAGAAATAAATTAGACTTGAACACACATTCACGGAGTAAACAGCTGCTTTAAATCACAATAATATTTCACTATTTTTTATAGTATGTTTGATCAAATAAATGCAGACGCTTTTCAGAAGCAGCTGGATGTCGATCAGGTCATTGGTTAAAGCTCACCGTCCAGCAGGATGACCATCCCTGAGCCTTTGTCCAGAACGTCTGCCACGGCGGCCCGAGACGT
>NC_056706.1:987500-1007500 GCF_018831695.1 Puntigrus tetrazona | reverse complement strand
GCTTGCTGTATGAGTTGTATGAGTTTGAATTTGAATCTGTTTTGGAGCAGAACTAGAACTAAAGTGAGATCATGTTCAAGAGAAATCCCAGAAGACTGCACAAAATCCTGAAAAGCTCCCAAAATGTTTAGAGCGTTTCCTGGAAATGTTCCACCTTTTTGCAGCCCTACACCTGATTTCTCTCAACATGGCAACCCCGGAGCTGTCAGTCAACGCATGGGAAGCTAACGTTAACTGCATGACTTTACGAGTTACTTTAAAAGTAAATAGATTACGTAACTCCCGTCATTTGTAATGCATTACCCCCAGCACCGATCGAACCTCCACTCACCCAGCGTTATTCACCACGATATCTGAAAAACAACACAAACAGCGCGTGAGCAATGAACCAAACGCTGCATGTATTTCAAGAATCATTTATACGCACGTTTAGGATTTTATTTGCACTAAAATGTAGAGCGCACAGTTGTTCTGGAAACAAAAACTCTAGTTTCTGTAAGTGCATTTATTTTTAAAATAATCTAAAGTGAAAACTAAAGCAAGCCGTGCGTTTATATTCATCTAAACCCTTTTTGTATAATGCTTTATTAAGGTATTATGTATGCTTTCGTGAATAATTGCAACAGATGTTAAAATGCATTATAATATTTGAAGGGTTTGTGTTTTAATGCATTATACTTTCTAAAGGTGTAATAACAGCTAGACCAGTGTTATAAGTTACAATTATTCATTGGATCATAAAGTGCATTGTGAGACTATTTTATAATGCATTATATATAAAGGCAATTTTTTTACTATTTTTATAATGCATTATATATAAGTAAAGTGCTAACAAAGTTTGTAATGTTGTGATTCTCCTTTTAGCACGCCGGTGTGATGTGTTTTTGTAGTCAGCTAATGCCACTGACCAGACCGGTCTAATGCACTCTATGGAAATACTGCAGATGATGCACAAATAAACATATTAAATCATATTAAATCATATCGCAGGTCTGGAAATGGCACCTATGCGGCCAAACGTGTCCAGCGCGGTCTGGATGAGCTTCTCTCCGTCTTCCACTGAATCTGTGAAGACACCAGACGTCTGATCATCATGTGAATCACACGTACGTTACCGCACACCGAGCTGGAGTCGATTCGTCTCTGACCGTAGTTAGCCACGGCTTTGCCTCCTTTTGCCCTGATCTCCTCCACCACTTGATCAGCGGCCGCTGAGCTCCTGCCACCTCCTTTAATATCTCCTCCCAGATCATTGACTGTGTGAAGAACAGAGAGCGAATCGTGAGCAGCGACTCCCTGGAACCGAATCAATGATCCGATCAGAGCGACTCACCGATGACAGCGGCTCCTCTCTGACCGAACGCCAGAGCATACTCCCTTCCCAAACCTGCAAAACACACACGATTAGTTATCTGAGGGGTTTATGAATATCTGCCTTATCTAATCACACCACTATGAGTCATTGACTTTTATCTGCTGTCTGTACTTTGATCGCCACAGAAAGCTGCATCACTGCCAAACTACAAGTACTTAGAAAGACCTTGAAGCTCGATATTCCGAGCAAAATAATGGACGTTAATAAATACAGTAATACGTCGGCACTAACTTGCACAACAAATTGTAAATAATAGAGGAGTTTGTGGTTTGTGTTTACTGCTCAGAAGGCGCCTGTCTGATGCATTAAACTTCTGCAGCACTCGCTGTATGCGTCTATTAATAGATTCTGCATTCGTATATTTGCATAAAAGCGTGCGTTTATGATAATAAACTGACCTCCTCCGGCTCCGGTCACCAGCACGACTCTGCCGTCGAAAGTCAAAGGCGCTGACATCTTCAGACGATGTGTGTTTTGTGAGTTCCTGGTGACTGAGGTGATGTTTGTCACTCTGTAGAAAACACTGAAGAGCTGCCGCGAAACGCTCCGCCGTGACTTTTGCCCCACTTCCGCGAACGACGCGGTGACGTCACCGAGGAGCGGCCAATCACAGCCGCGCGCCTTTGTCACGTGACTCTTATCTGTTTATGAATAATGCTGGATATAAAGGATGTCACAGCTGATGTTTTACAGTGTCACTAAAAGTGTTCATGTGTAAACATTGTACAAATCTGCCGTCTGTGTGAAATACACGGGTCTCGATCTCTGAGGGAACATCTGCAGAAATCTGAATGCATTATTTGCACATAACCTACAAAAGCATATATAGGTTAGTCACATTTTATATTTAGTTTCGATAAAAAAAAAACTAACTTGTGTGCTTACTGTGCAAATTTAGTGTCATTTGACTTAAAATAGTATATATTTATATACTTATAAGTATATATTCAACTATTGGTTTTGTTCTTACTGTTTTATTTTATAATTCTTTGTCAGATGTTTAAAAAAAAGTGCAAGTTTTGTTACTGACATCTCTAGAATAATGACATTAAAACATCAGTTTCATTGCTTGAAACCTCCTCTTGATTATAAGCAAAGCATTAATTTAACCAATTGTTTTACAACAATATACCAGTGGCGCCAGAACATATGCAGAACAAAAAGATTAAATAAAACAGAGGAGAAAAATTACAATAAACATGGCTTGAGGGTCAAGATGACGTCACCTGGGCGTAAATATTTGCATAAACACGCCTCAAGGGCGTGGTCTGTCTGAATACTGGATTCTGACTGGATACCAGATTTATATTAAAATACAAAGAGAGAACAACAGCATGAAGTGCATTAAATATTATCTAAGGTTTGTAAAGGAAATTGAGTTAATGATAAGCTAATTTAGTAATTAATTAAAAAAAATAATTAAAAACACGTAGTCTTCTGAAAAAATATGTTTATTTATGTTTAACATATTTAAAATATGTTTTTGTTAAACTGCGATTATATTATACTTAATATATACTCATTATATTCGTCAGAGAATAAAATCTAAAAAAATATATATATAACAGTAAAATATTTATATTAAAAACTCAGAGGTAGTTCGAAAAATATATATATTAGGTGAAAAAAAGTTGGTTAAGTCGTGCATTTTAATGTTTTAGAAATGCTGTGAATGAACACAAAACTGTAGGAAGGCTATTTAAGAAAGAAGAAAAAGAGTAATTAGGAAGAAGCAATGAATTATGACCGAATCGTTGCTGTTGTGTAAATAATGTAATTCATAAAAAGTGAAGGCAGATGCCGTGTGTCTCGTCTCCGGCAGCATCAGAGTCTGTGTAGGCAGTGCGCATGCGCGTGTGGACGCGTCGCGCAGCTCGAGATTCTTCTGCGTCTGATGAAGAAAACATGCGAGCGTCAACATGCGTGATCTTCACGAGCGGACGCGCCGCACAGCCGTGACGCGCGCCGCTCCGGAGGATGTCCGTTAGCGCGGCGGCGGCGGCGGCGGAGGACGGAGGCGTCAATAAAGTGCGGGTCAAACGACAGATCAGGTGCATCGTGGAGGATCTCGAGAACATCCTGGGAGACCTGAAGGATGTGGCGAAGGAACTCAAAGAGGTGCGTGCCGAGCGCTGAGGATGAGGATGAGGATGATGAAGATGAGGTCTGACGCGCTCGCGTCCGTCGAGGCCTCGCGTAAACATGACATTTACTCTCGACATCATCATCATCATCGTCATCATCATCACCACAGACCTCCGGGCTTCGTTCGTGTGAGTCGGATTCGAAGATTCGATTCGCGTGATTGACAGCTGTCACTCATATGAACTAGAGCGGTCTGTCCCACGTCAAACATTTCCGTCTTTTCTTCTTCAGAAGAGTCAGGTAGAGGATCACAGCACTGTTTCAGTCAGCTTTACAGAAAGCCTTCTATTATTTAATGTCTTTTATCAGATTATTCAGCAGTCACTTCATGTGTGCCACACTAACACACACGTTCTAAGAACAAGTTGAGATTGTTCTCTTGATTACATGAACGTTAGTATGTTTGACGTCTGCATTTATATCAACAAGACATGCTCCTCTGAGGTTATCAGTGGGATGTCTCCTATCAGATGTTCATCTTAAAGACGTCTCTCCAGATCCAGTGATCTTTACAGACATCTTGTGCATTTCATCGTTTCTAAACATGAAAGGAATGTTCTCATTCAAACATAAAACAAACATCGCTCAAACCTCCCACTGTGTTCCGTGAACAGTGTATAAATAACGTTTCCGTGAACGTTACCAGGGTAGCGTTGCACAAGCGTTCTTCTAGCAGCGTTAATAGAACGTCCGTTTAAAGTTGCTCTTGAATAATGTTCTCAAAATGCATCGCAGAGAAACATTACGCACACCGGTGTTACTTTTCAGAACGTTCAGAGAACATTCACAAAACGTTTAACAAACATATAGTGAGTTGGGACACTTCTAGTATATACTTCTAGTAGCTGTAGACCGGAGTTGTTTCATCTGTTCATGATAATGCTCCAGTATTTATAGACATGGACTCTTCAGCGTCTTTATGAATTTATTATCGCAGCAGTGGATGAGTTTTCTGCTTTGTGAGTCAGTTTGTATGAACTTCAGAGGTCATATCCTTCAGATATTGATTTGATATTACAGTTATATAATGAATCGTGTCTCTATAGAGTCGGATGCTCTGCAGTGAATGGGTGCCGTCAGCTGATCCCCATCAGTGACAAAAGATGTCCGTAATCCATAAGAATACTTCCTCTTGAATCCAGCAACGTTAGCAGAACGTTTGTTCAAAGTTATCTGGTCTTCAATAATGTTCTGAAAACGTTTCCTTTCTGAAGTGTTTTAGCTGGACGTTGATTAAATGTTTCAGAGCAATCGCAGAATATTAAACGGTGACGTTGCTGAAGTGATGACTGCTAAATGATAAAGAGGAATATTCTGGCAACGTTTATATAACCAAGAAAAAACGTTTCTAAAGGAACTCATTTTAAAAATGCACGTAAAAGAAGATTTAGTTTGGTGCACTTTCATAAAGCGATGGAAATCTCATCTGCGTTACTCTTTATCTGATTATAACTATTATCACTCAGCTCTAATCTGATGAATTATGAGGATATTAATTATAAACATTAACATTATGGTTTTCTATAAAGCTGCTTTGAAACAATGGGATGAACATCAGAACAACAAACCGATATTGTTTTTGTGTATTTGTTATCAGTATCTCAGAGAGCAGGCTGGCCGATACGTTTAGATTTTATTTATTATAATTCATTTTTAAGATGATTCTCTTCTCCTGTCTTCATTATATTCACACGGATCATGCAATAAACAAAATGCAGACTTTTTAAGTTTATATTAGACGTTCAAAGATCTGTTTAAATGATATAAACGTGTATTTGCTGAAAGCTGATGGTGTTATGTTTGCCTTTCTGTTTTTTATTTTTAATGCTGTTAATATAAAATCGAATGCTTTTTGTTTAGTTTTTAATTCCTTTGTTTAGCATTCTACCTGACTATTAGACAGAACCGTTCGGCTGTGACGTGAGACTGAAAAATATACCGATAATATTGACCGGTATATCGAACTTGACAAAATATAAAGGTTGACACCTACATAATACACCTCCAGTTATATATCACAGTTAAAAGTCAGTTATTTCTATCTTCTGCCGTCGTGAGTCGGTAGGAAATATCGGTTTACGTTTACAAACATCTCATTTGGGGACACTTAACTTCTAGTGATTTAACGTAGAATTGATTCCAGAGACCGTCTCTGCATTTAATAAGAAATTGGTCACTCTCTTCATCATACATCCCTGTCATTATACTCTTCTACTTTATTCTGTACAGTGCTTTGATGCAACCTGTGTTGATAAAAAGCACTATATAAATAAAAATGATTGATTGATTGATTGATTTGCCCATTAATTGTGATCTGATCAAGAAAGACACCTGCAAAGCTCCTGAGAAACCCCGCTTGACGTCATCCTCATTTTCCACCTCAAACTTTGACCTGATGTTCTGACGATCTCACGCCGGCCTCTCTCTGCTCTTCTCAGGTGGTGGAGGAGATCGACTGCCTGACCTCTGACCTCCGTCTGGAGGAGGACCTGACGGACAGCTCGAAGACGGACACGCTCAACAGCAGCTCCAGCAGCACCACCACCACCACCACGGCCTCCAGCGTGAAGATCTACCCCGAGGAGACGCTCTTCAGACCCGCGGCCGTCCTCACCGTCCTGAAGAGACCCGGAGCCCCGGAGCCCATGCAGAACGGAGGAGAGGCCCTGTGTCGCCGGGAGAGCCGCTGTCCTCAGACCACCAGAGAACGAGTGCGCTTCAGCGAGAAGGTGCAGTATCACGGCTACTGTCCGGACTGTGACTCCAACAGCTCCGATCTGCACTTACACACCGAGCCGATCGACGGCAAACACAGCCCCGTCCATCAGAGTCCGGCGGAGAACGGCTGCCTCGCTCAGAAACCACACAAGACCATTCTACGCAAGTCCACCAGCACCACTGTCTGACGCAGACCGAGACTCCTTCTCCTTACAGGCTCCTCGGGTTCGGAGAGAAGACAGAAGAGGGGTGTTGAACGGTAAGAGCTTTATTTTTGAACTTTCCAGGGGTTTGTTAGGATCGGACGACATCTGATGCATGCATGCGATGCATACAGTTTAAAATATGGTTTTAATAACTATACTAATGATTTTTGACATAAATGAGAAATGTATAATGTGCTGAAAATGTGCCGGAGACACGTGTCTCAGCAGTGGAAGTGAATGGGTGCCGTCAGAAAGAGAGTCTGATAAAAACATCACAATAATCCACAGCGCTCCGGTCCATCTGGAGAAGACGAGAGATGAAAGATGTTTTGAACTAAAATAACATGGAGTTGATAATAACTCTGAAAAGCCTTCAGATCCGAGCAGGTTTCTCTCCTGATTCAGACCAGAACACTTCTTCACGGGAGGAAGGGTTCTTAGGGATATTTCTGGACTTGAGGGAGTTTCTTTTGGCCATCAGGTTCAGAATGTTGTGAGATTGAGTTTGGAGGGAGATTGACGTGATCGACGTGATCATGTGACTCGATCCTCTCAATATTACACACTTATTCTCAATGAATACTTTTCTCAGACTGTGGTGCTTTTCCACAGTTATTCACATCATAAAGTTATTTGTTTTGTAATTTAAAAAAGGACTATGGGTTTGCAGCACTATACTTTGTATTTTCTGACTCTTCAATAGAATTAGAGTAAACCGTGTGAGCATCTTCCCCTCCATCTCTATATCTGACTATATACGACCATATTTTTACTTCTTCTATAAAGTCTTAAAACACTGCCATGGATTTTACCAAATGGAAATGGCAGACAATGTCTTTGCTTTAGTCTCTGGTTATTGCTACAGAGGTTTACCCAAATATGAAGACTTCTGGAAACTGTAAAAATATGAAAAGGGTCCTTTAATATCAGTATTGTTTCAGCAGTGAGATGAAAACAGCACAGACCACTGAGATCTGTTCATTTAGAGAGCATGAAGATGCAGTTTAATAAATGAGTCCAGCTTTGATTAGTGTTTCACAGCAGAATGTGTCTTGTGCAGGGTTATTAAAAAATCAAATAAAAACCTCTAATAAAATAAATTCTAAGTTTTCTTTCAGCTAGTTTCAACATGCAACGCAATACAAAATACTATAAAAAAATTACTTTAAATCAAAAATATTTAAACCAATTGTTTTTATTTTCATATATATATATATATATATATATATATATATATATATATATATATTTTTTTTTTTTTTTTTTTTTTTTTTTTTTTTTTTTTTTTCAGCTAGATTTCCAGAAAGCAAAATGAAAAAAATGTCTTAGAATAAAAAACGTTTTACTTTAGCCTTTTCCCAAGACACTGTCCCTTGTTTTCATTTTAGTTTAAGTTAAAATGCTAAAAAGCTAAAACGATATACGCGAATAAAAACTAATGCAAAATATAAAAATGAAATGATTTCAAATGAAAACAAAATGTGAAAATAAATTCCAATTTTAAAGCTGTTATATTCCAAAATAATTATTTTAGTATTTCTATCTTGTTTTATAGTATAAATAACATTCTTGAATCAAGATGAATTTACCGTACAAGGAAAAATTATTTAATTGTTTAAAAAAATTATTTAATGATTTACAAAATTCCAAAGTTTGTCAGTTTTTGCTTAAAACAAGTAACAATATCTGCCAATGGGGCAAGAAAAATGGTCTTAATTTAAAGATGATTTTTCTTGCCCCATTAACAGATATTTCTGCTTGTTTTAAGCAAAAACTAACATTTGGATCATGTTTTCAAAGAAGACATGATATCTTTAGTCACTTTACAGTAAATGTATTTGAAAGAAAAAATGAATGTTTGGATATTTTTACTAGAAGCCAAGACAAAGACACTAAGCAGGAGAATGATTTTTCAGTGAATAAAGTCCATTATGAAGAGCACAGACGTGATGTTCTTACAGTCAGACCTGATGGTTTGAGGAAAGTAAACATGAGACGCTCTTATGAAACAAATCTGGCGTGTGGTTTGAGATCTGCAGATCTGTGGGAGGACAGAAATCAATATCTTCATGAAGATCTCCTCTGTTCCCTGCAGGTCATCTTCATCTCATCACGAGCGGTTCTGATGGAAATCAACGAGCCAGAGCATCCGATCACATCACCACCCTTTAAACCAGACAAACCAAAAACTACTAACAGTCCACCGCAACGGAGAAGTTCAGTCCAACGCTGCCAGAGACGTTTATAAAGGACCTTCTATGTTTTTGTAAAGAAAACCTTCAAATACAAGAAGCATATTTTTGATATTTTCTAAGAAGATTTTAAAGATGTCACACAGTATATGATGGAAGATGTATTTATGTACTGATTAAAAACATGAAGTCATCTGCACATGTCTTTATTCTGAATCACAGATGAGGTTGAGTTTGAGCTGAGAGTCAATGAAAGCAGACGGCAGGGGGAGACCTGCTCTCATTACAGTAGAGTTTAATCAGTGTGTGTGTGTGTGTGTGAGAGAGAGAGAGAGAGAGAGAGAGAGTGTGTGTGTGTGTGTGTGTGTGTGTGTGTCTCTGGTTCCGGTGATCTGTCCACGGGCCTCATCTAGGTGTTCTGGTCTCTGATGAACATAATCTCTGGGTGCTGATCCACCATCTAGTCTGGATACAAACTGTGAAAACAGATTGAGAAAGAGACAGGACTAATATTAGCGTAGATGCCATTCTTTTTACGATGTCACAAGTACATCGTATTGTAGGAGTAGTGTTCCCGGTTCCAGCTGATCTAAGTAATGCAGCCTAAAAATCCTTTAACGGATTTGAATAATAAAAAGTGTGTTGGTGTGTTATGTGTAGGCTAAGTTAAAAAGATGTGTCTTTAATCTAGATTTAAACAGACAGAGTGTGTCTGCCTCCTGAACAGAGTTAGGGAGATTGTTCCAGAGTTTAGGTGCTAGATAGGAAAAAGATCTGCCGCCCGCAGTTGATTTTGATATTCTAGGTATTATCAAATGGCCAGAGTTTTGAGAACGCAGCGGACGTGCAGGACTATAATGTGATAAGAGCTCGCTCAAGTATTGAGGAGATAAACCATTCAGGGCTTTATAGGTAATTAATAAGATTTTAAAATCTATCCGATGTTTGATAGGGAGCCAGTGCAGTGTTGACAGAACCGGGCTAATATGATCATACTTCCTAGTTCTAGTAAGGACTCTGGCTGCTGTGTTTTGGACTAGCTGAAGTTTGTTTATTAAGCGTGCAGAACAACCACCCAATAAAGCATTGCAATAATCTAACCTCGAAGTCATAAACGCATGAATTAATATTTCTGCATTAGAGGTTGAAAGCATAGGTCGTAATTTAGATATATTTTTAAGATGGAAAACGCAGTTTTACAGATGCTAGAAACATGATTTTCAAAGGAAAGATTGCGGTCAAACAGCACACCTAGGTTCCTAACTGATGATGAAGAATTAACAGAGCAGCCATCAAGTGATAGGCTGTGTTCTAGATTATTATATGTGGGGTTTTTAGGTCCAATTATTAGCACCTCTGTTTTTTCAGAATTTAGCATTAAGAAGTTAGTCATCATCCAGTTTTTTATATGGACTATGCATTCTGTTAGATTCTCAGTTTGGTGTGTATCTGAAATATAGAGCTGAGTATCATCAGCATAGCAGTGAAAGCTAACACCATGACTCCTGATAATATCTCCCAGAGGTAACATGTACAGGTTGAAAAGTAACGGTCCTAGCACTGAGCCTTGAGGAACTCCATATTTCACTTTTGAGCGATATGATACCTCCTCATTTAGTCAGATAGATATTATTTGATAGTTTTCTAGTCTATCCAAGAGAATGTTGTGATCGATAGTATTGAACGCTGCGCTAAGATCTAATAGCGGATCTAGCAGTTTTTAATGCTTTTCTTGTGTATGACAGGATACTCTCCCACCAGGCAATATGAAATACCTCTAATATTGTTTTTCTCCACCTGCGCTCCATTTTCCGGGCTGCTCTCTTTAGGGTGCGAGTGTTTTCATTATACCATGGAGTCAGATTGTTTTCTTTCATCTTTCTTAAGTGCAAAGGAGCAACTGTATCTAAAGTGCTAGAAAAAAGAGAGTGCATAGTTTCTGTTACATCATCAAGTTTTTGTGTCGTATTGGATGTGCTAAGAAATTGAGATAAGTCAGGAAGATTACATAGAAAGCTTTCTTTTGTGGTGGAAGTGATGGTTCTACCATACTTGTAATAAGGTGCAGAGTATTCAGGTTTAACCATACAGAGTTCACACAAGACTAGATAGTGATCTGAAATGTCATCACTTTGCTGCAGAATTACAACAATATTAATATCAATTCCATGTGACAGTATTAGATCTAGAGTATGATTTTGACAATGAGTAGGTCCAGAGACGTGTTGTCTAACCCCAACGGAGTTCAAAATGTCTAAGAAAGCTGATCCTAATGCGTCTTTTTCATTATCAACATGGATATTAAAATCGCCAACAATTAAGACTTTATCTGCGGCCAGTACTAACTCAGTTAGAAAATCAGCAAATTCTTTAATGAAATCTGTGCTGTGTCCTGGTGGCCTGTATACAGTAGCCAGTACAAACATGACAGAAGATTTATCACTAGCACATGATTCTGTAGATAATGTTATATGCAGCACCAAAACTTCAAATGAAAAGCCTTAAAGCCTGCCCTCTGAGAAGTACTAAGAATATTGTTATAAATTGTAGCAACACCTCCCCCTTTACCTTTTAAACGTGGCTCATTTTTATAGCAGTAATTGTGGGGGGTAGATTCATTTAGAGTAATATATTCATCTGGTTTTAGCCAGGTTTCGGTCAAACAGAGCAAATCTAGGTTCTGGTCTTTGATCAAATCATATATATATAAAGTGTTTTTGTGGAAAGTGATCTAATATTCAGCGAGCCAAGTTTTATCATTTGCTTCTTTGTATTATAAGTAGTTTTTATTTGTTGAACAATTCTGGGGGCAGACACAGTCTCTATAGTGTGATATCTAGGTGAAAGAGTCTCTATGTGCTGAGAATTAACTGCCTTCTGTGACGTGAGGCAGCTAGCAGACAGTCAGTTTAGCCGGTCTGTCTGCTTCCTGACCTGGGCACTAGTTGGTCAAGTTGGAGCTATAAGACTATATGCCATATTTCAAGATAGAAGAGCGACACCACCCCAAGAGGGATGAAGACCATCTCTTCTCAACAGGTCAGGTCTGCCCCAGAAACTAAAACCTATGTTATTCTGCGGGCACCACCTAGACGTCCAGCCATTGAGACCCAGCAGTCTGCTGTGAATCTCATCACCCCGGTAAGCAGGGAGGGAACCAGAGCAGATTACATTGTCTAGAAATGATTCCAGTTCTTGAACAGTTGTTGAGGAATATTTCAACATCATTTAATTATAACAATGCTTTTTGTGCTTCAGTTTCAGGTGTCTGGTCACATGATGCCCTGCTGCTGAGAGCAGGAGAGCGGGGCATGTTGTCACAGAGTTTCTCAGGACAGGTTTGTTCTTGATTAGGGGCATGTTGTCACACTGTAAGTAACGCTGTCTTCTGATTCAGACTGGTTTGTAGGTCATTCATGTGTTTTGTGAATCACATGCTGTCATGTATGAAAGCCTGTCAAAAATAGCAAAAGGTGATTGCAATTGTTTTTTTAATCACAACTCTGACTTTTTTGTTCTTATAAATCAGTGAAAATAAGGAGCGTAGTCATTTTGAGTTATAATTTTTCTCACAATTGTAAGTTTTTATTTTCTGATTTCACACCTCACAATTTTGTCTGTTTTTGAAATAGAATAAGACAAAATAAATATAATTGTGACATTTTATCTTATAACTTTTTTAAATTGGATTTGAAATTATTTTAAATTAAGTAATTTTTAATTTTATTATTAATAATAATTATTGTTAGAAATGCTGATCTGAAGGTTTGCTTTATTTTAGTTTTATTACCATGAATGTATTTTTTTATATGTTCCTCATTAACGGCAAAAAAATGCTTTCTCTCGTTTTCTAGTATAAATATCTATGAATTGACTTGATAAGTAAAATTATTTAAGATATCAAGTTTTGTTAACTAAAAAATAATAATAATCAAAAAATAATCTTAATTCAAAGTCTAAACAAGATCCTTTTTCTTGCCCCATTGGCAGATATTTTTGCTTGTTTCAAGAAAATAATAACTCTTGGCCCAGTCAGTTCACCTTGATTCAAGAATGTGTAGATATTTATACTAGAAAACAACGAAAAGTGTCTTTCACATCTGTTTTTTCCACTTCACTGAACAGGGCATTTTTTTGCTGCTGTCTCTTTAAATCTTTTATGCAGATAAGCTCATTTGTGATTGGCTGTGTGTGATTTCCAGGCTTATCATTAATTAGAACTAAAAGCAGTTGTACTTCATGTTTCTGAATACATTATAAAGAATCTAATATTTGACTATGCGTTCATTTAGTCAGCTCGGTAAGCTTTATATCTCAGTGACCCTGATGTTTATCCTTGGCGTGTTGATTTATGGCCCGTGTGATTTCGTAAAAGCAGTCATCGAGAGCCAAACCTGTCTTTGTTTTCCAAATGACAGTGATCATGGAGCTGCTGCGACCGCTGGAATGAGCTTCTGCCGTGTCTGACGTCTCCGAGACTCGCTGTGTCCGTCAGAAAACACTCCGCTGTCTGCCACGTCGCCTGAGATCAAACACAAGGATATTATGACTGTATTTAAAGCTTCCTTACAGTTTTCTACTAACTTTATTTTCACCCAAAACATGACATCAATTGAATGTTTGCTTTCAATAATCTAAGAACGTTAAAATGTCCAATTTTCTTGGTTAGAACATAAAGTTCTAGTCTCAATCAAGTGCTAATAACATCTCGTTTTCCAGTAAAATATTTACAAATCCTTGAATCAAGATGAATTTACTTTGCAAATAAAATCATTTAAGATATTGTTTTAAGTAAAAATAAATTAATCAATAAATAAATACAATTTTGGTTAGTTTTTCTAATAATGTTTCCACTGATGTATGGTTTGTTAGGATAGGACAATATTTGCATGAGATACAACTATTTGAAAAGAGAGAAAATCATCTGTAAAATTAGCAATGGCAATTACTAATTAATAATTACATTTTTAATATATTTACGGTTCAAATGTTTCGTGGTCTTTAGTTAATGTCCTAATGAGTTTTGGCATAAAATAAAAATTTTGAAGCATACAATGTATTGATTTCTATTACTATAAATATACATGGGCTGCTGATGACTGCTTTTGTGCTCCAGAGACACAAATATCAAACTCAAAATATCAAAATATGTCATTTCTATACCTAAAATACATATTTTACATTAATTGCTATACATATTGATCATAAATACATCTTAAAGGAGATATATGATGTGATTTCTAGTGTTAAAGCTGTTAGGACATAGATAAGATCCTAAAGCTGCAAAGATTAAAGTCTCAAAACCAAAGAGATATTGTTTATGAAAGTTATGACTGGTTCACATCCCCCTAAAAAGACTCGTTTAAACACTTCTCTACGTCACAGAGTGGTTTATTTGCATAACTCCGCCCAAATGTTCACTGAAAGAAAGAAGGCGGAGCTATTATTCTGTGTGTAGTGTTGCTGCGGGCGCCATGTTCTAGAGACGCTGTGTTTCCTGTGAAAGTCAAACTACTTCCTGTTTGGACTAGAAATCAGTGTTAAGTTGTGTTTATAACACTGTTCCAGAACAGATGAACACAAATATTAGAGTGTGTTCAGACTGATTCCTGAATCTATGACTAGAAAGAGACTGATTCTCTACAAGAACAGTCTGGAGCTTCTGACTCACAACCTTTTATTATTAAAATAATCGACTTAATATTCAAACGTGAGTTTTGAGAAGTGAAGGGTTGTGTTTCTGATCATGAATGCAGACGTGTGTTATGTTTACGTTTATGTGACATGTAAAAAGACAGTATAAGTCATTATAATCAGTAATAATGTCTCCACTGGATGCAACAAATTCTTGGTTTGTAATGTGTTTTATCGTTTTTGTGTCGTAGCGCTGGGACGCAGAATCACGTTACGGTAAGGAGCGTAACATTTCCATCAAACGCTTGCGGTATTCGGCCAATCACGACGCACTGGATAGCTGACCAATCAGAGCACACCTCGCTTCTCAGAAAGATCAAATCAACCCGTTTCAGGAGGCGGGGCTTAGAGGAGAAACAGTAATGTACAGTATGTGTTAAATAATGTGTTTTTTGAAACTTAAACCACATTGCATTAAACTAAATATACAAAATAATGTTCTTTTTAACAACATCATATTGATATGCTTCCTACTAGAGGCTCTCCATCACAAATTCAACACTTAACACAGTTTTATCATAGGTAGGATACTAAATATTTCAATACAAGCATACATCATATAATATTTCAGATGGGGAATCAACCCGCAGCAGCAGTTTAAAAGTAGCCTAATTCAATAAAAAAAACATAGACTTTAAACAAAGCATCCAACATGAGCTGAAGGAGTTTAGACCGACAGGAGCTGGACTAAGAATACAGTTCTACACAGGGAACAACTCTCTTCGGCGGACTTACATTTTTGTTGAGCCAATGAAAATCTATTAGACAGATTTGATTTTTGATTATTATACAAAAACTGTAAGTCTGATTGGTTAGAAAGGTTGCAGCGACAAACTACAGACCAGAGCCCAGGATGCACTGAAGCCCTAAGAAGACATTTAGTCAGAAAGTAGAAGAAGAAACAGTATGCTGAACAACATAATTAATCTTAAGTTAGAATAACGTTCCGTAAACATATTTCGTATGGGTGAAAGTCACGGGAGGTTAGCGTCAGCAGCTCAGAACGTCCCGCTGGTGTTTTACGGGGTCTGATGGGATGAGAGCGCTGATTTTCCATGTTTTTATACGTCCTGTGTGTGAGCAGCAGCCGTCTCCCCGCCGAGCGCCGGCTCATTAGAATGCAGATTAAAGTCTTCAGATCAATTCCACACATCTGCAGCTCATTGAGAGCGTTATGTTCACCTCGCTACAGCACCTCGGCTTTGATCTTTACACCTTGCTTTCAAAAAAGTCTCCGCTTTCATTGAGCTGTTGTGTCGAACCAAGGAAATCTGGTCTTTAACCTGTTGAGATTCAGCAAACATCCAAACGATGTGTCGTTGGCAACCATTTTTTAGTTTTTGGGTGGGATGTGTGTGTTTTATGGACGTATGTCACACGGATGCTGATGTGAGTGTAAGTGATGTTGAACGAGCTCTGAGGACACATGTGGCGTGAGACGAGTGTTTTATTGGAGTTTAACAAGCAGAGGTCATCCTCACGCGGCCTCAACACACTTTAACACACAGATGGACACGCATTAATCTGAATCTCTCCGGTTTCACTCCTGCTGTTGTGTTTCTCTCTGTGTTGTTGAGGACAAGAAACTTCTGTCACCACAAGAACATCGGACAGCGGCCAAAACCCGAATTCCACAAATTCATTTAAGACGGTGAGAAGCAGACAGACACATCACATTCTGTTCTAGTCGTAGGTTTTTACTACAGTTTCACTGCTGCATTCTTTTACCTTCCAATAAAAACAGAAGCTCAACAACAGGCTCTTAATATGTCAGATTCACCGCTGATTCAGTAGGACTGAGACCAATCACCATGAACCAAATGTGTTTTCAAGTGACAATATTAAAGAAAAAGTACTACTGTGTGGAAGCGCATTTCTCAATTAAAAAACAAAAAGGCAGTTGCAGGTTTTTTTTTATTGCACAAATCAGATTTATTTTTCTCCTTGCAATCCTGATATACATCTTGCAATCTTTTAAAAAATAAACAACAAAAGAGGTACGGCTCACAATTCAGAGAAAAAAAACTGAACTGCAAAATGATTGAATTATAAGTCTAATTATTATAAAATATTTATTTACTAATATTGTGTGAAAATAAATGATGTCATCATAAATACACTTCTTTCTACTTGGCTGAATCAGCAACATGCTTCACGAACTCACTCCAGTTGATCGAAATCAAATGATTCGCGATATGTGCTCTGACGTTCTTATCTCAATCAAATAGTTCATTAATTTGCTCTGAAGTTTTGATCTAAATAAAATGATTTGTGAATCTGCTCTGAAGTTTCCATCTAAATAAAATGTTTCCTGAATATTCTATGAAGTTCTGATCTCAATTAAATGATTTGCGAATCTGCCCTGAAGTTCTGATTTAAAATTAAATGATTCCTGATCCAAGCTCTGAAGTTCATATCTAAATCAAATGATTCATGAATCTGCTCTGAAGTTCTGATCTCAGTCAAATTATTTGTGAATCTGTGCTGAAATTCCAATCTCAATCAAATGGTTCATGAATCTGCTCTGAAGTTCTGATCTCAATTAGATGATTTGCGAATCTGCCCTGAAGTTCTGATTTAAAATTAAATGATTCCAGATCCAAGCTCTGAAGTTCATATCTAAATCAAATGATTCATGAATCTGCCCTGAAGTTCCGATCTCAGTCAAAAAGTTCATGAATCTGCTCTGAAGTTTCGATCTAAATAAAATGATTCGTGAATCTGCTCTGAAGTTTCGATCTAAATAAAATGTTTCCTGAATATGCGATGAAGTTCTGATCTCAATTATATGATTTGCGAATCTGCCCTGAAGTTCTGATTTAAAATTAAATGATTCCCGATCCAAGCTCTGAAGTTCATATTTAAATCAAATGATTCATAAATCTGCTCTGAAGTTCCGATCTCAATCAAATAGTTAATGAATCTGCTCTGAAGTTTCAATCTAAATCAAATGATTCATGAATCTGCTCTGAAGTTCTGATCTCAGTCAAATTATTTGTGAATCTGTGCTGAAATTCCAATCCCAATCAAATGGTTCATGAATCTGCTCTGAAGTTTGATCTAAATTAAATTATTTGCGAATCTGCTTTGGAGTTTCCATCTAAATAAAATGATTTGTGAATCTGCTCTGAAGTTCTGATCTCAATTAAATGATTTGCGAAACTGTTCTGAAATTCTGGTTTCAAATTAAATGATTCCAGATCCAAGCTCTGAAGTTCATATCTAAATCAAATGATTCATGAATCTGCTCTGAAGTTTCCATCTAAATAAAATGATTTGCGAATCTGCTCTGAAATTTCGATCTAAATAAAAAGATTTGTGAATCTGCTCTGAAGTTCTGATTTAAAATTAAATGATTCCTGATCCAAGCTCTGAAGTTCATATCTAAATCAAATGATTCATGAATCTGCTCTGAAGTTCTGATCTAAGTCAAATTATTTGTGAATCTGTGCTGAAATTCCGATCTCAATCAAATGGTTCATGAATCTGCTCTGAAGTTCTGATCTAAATAAAATGATTCACGAATCTGCTCTGAAGTTCTGATCTCAACTAAATGATTTGCAGATCTGCTCTGAAATTCTGGTTTCAAATTAAATGATCTCCGATCCAAGCTCTGAAGTTCATATCTAAATCAAATGATTCATGGATCTGCTCTGAAGTTCCGATCTTAATCAAATGGTTCATGAATCTGTTCTAAATCTAAATAAAATGATTTGCGAATCTGCTCTGAAGTTTCGATCTAAAAAAAAAAACGATTAGCAAATCTGCTCTGAAGGTCTGATCTAAATCAAAGGATTCATGAATCTGCTCTGAAGTTCTGATCTCAAATTAAATTATTCACAATCCATGCTCTAAAGTTCCAATCTAAATCAAATAATTTGCAAATCTGTTCTCAAATTCCGATCTCAATCAAATGATTGATCTACAGCAGATGGTTTACGAATCTGCTCTGATGTTCCTATTTAAATAAATGAAATTGAATAGACAAAAAAAAGAGACATTTCTCAAAATACCTTCTACTATGTTCCACAAAGTAAAGACATACAGGCTTGGAAGAGCATGGATGGGATGAGTGAATGATTATTCTTGAGTAAACTAATGCTTTAATATAATATTAATAAATTGTACATTAATAATCATTATAACACAATGGAACTCATCCTCATAGAATATGTTTATAGTATTTTTATAATGCTGTGTATTCTGGGGTTTGATCCTGGAGCACAGAAGCAGTCATCAGCAGCACAGCTATATCTGTAGCAACAATATGCTGTATGGCTCAAAATGATCCTTTTTGCCTTATATCATTAGCATATTAAATAAAGTCCACGTTTCATTGAAATATATGCATGGTAGAAAATGAACCAAATATCAAACCTTCATTTTTGATTAATATGCAGTACATTTGAACAACTTTAAAGGTGATGTTCTCAATATTTATATGTTTGTGCGCCCTCAGATTCCAGTTGTATCTCAGACAGATCGTAACAAACCAGACATCAATGAAAAGCCGACGATGAAACATGATGTAAGTCATGAATCTCAATTTCACCGGTTCTGTGGTCCAGGGTCACACATCAAGCGGTTTTGAGTCACTTGTGTAACTCTGAAACTGATCCAAAAAACTGTAAAACTCGTGCACGTGCAGCAGCTCCTCCTCATCTTCATCTTCTTCATCCTCCTCACCGCATTCTCAAACGGCGCACCAGGAGCTCGCGGCGCGTTTTCTCGCCGGTTTTTACGCGGATTATGGCGCGGTCCGGGTTCGGTGTCGTTCTGCTGTTTCTGTGCGTTTCTGCCCGGGTTCTGACGGTGTTCTCTCAGCTACACCCGGTATCGAGAGCGCGGGTGCGATGGACGAATAACGGGCGCTCGTATCAGCTGGTGAGCCCCGGGGCTCAGTACGTGCCACCGGGACGAAGAGCGGAGAACCGAGCCGCGCCGGAGCCGGTGACCGTGAGCACAGACCGGCAGAACTCCAGCGCGACCTCCAGTGACGGGATGCTGGCCGATGACCCCTACGACCCCTACAAGTCCGTCAGGAACAGTCCCTATAACCCATACTACAACTACTACGACTCGTACTACAGACCCAGACAGAGGAGCACGCAGAGGCACGGATACGGAACCAGATACTTCCAGAACGGTGAGAAGAAGAAGATCTGGAGTCAGAACTCAACACTCATTCACAGAACCATTAGTTTTGCAGCCCCCAATGAATCGGCGCGTGTTCTGAGGTTATATAAAGATTTAAAATCGTAAAATATGTTAACGGATTAATCTTTGCACAGTAATATGTCGGCGTTAAACGGTGCTTTGGGGGAAAAAAGGTTAATCTTTAAAGCATACATCAACGCAAATAGGAAATAAATTAGTTATTAATTATTATGCATGTGTCCTAATAATAATATTCAGATGTAATCGTTAACATTTTGATAAGTAACTTTGAATTAGGCATTTTTGTTCTAGCTGGTTGTAACTGACTGGTGATTCTGTCACGTGTCACTGTAAACACTCCCAGGTCTCCCGGATCTGGTGGTGGACCCCTACATGATCCAGGTGTCCACTTACGTCCAGAGAGTGCCCATGTACAACCTCAGGTGTGCTGCGGAGGAGAACTGTCTGGCCAGGTGCGGCTCACCTTCTGAAGACGCCTTGAGAACATTGTCT
>NC_056706.1:975000-982500 GCF_018831695.1 Puntigrus tetrazona | reverse complement strand
AGAACTTCATCTGAACAACTTTATTTATATTTCTTCTCTCCCTCAGATTCCAGATATTTTCTAATAGTTGTATCTCAGAGATATGGTCCGATCATAAAGCAGACATCAGTGGAGAGATGATTCATTCAGATGATGTATAAATCATCCCATTCAATATTTTTAAAACCTTTCGAGGTTTTTTCTTGGTTTCGTGAATTTTTTGAAAAACATTGAGAGAGCTCCTTCTGAACCTTTAGTTCCTCGTAGGTTTTGTGAACGTTCATGAAATATTTCGATCTAACATTTTAAAAACATTTACATTTCAGCCTTCTCTCATTATTTAAATGGTCTACTTTTTCATATCTAAAGATGTTTTTCTCTTGAGTATTCAAACGCTGGAGGATCACTGTGTGTTGTTTCTGAAGAACGTTACTGAAAACACTACAGAGAACAAATATTAGATATTAATACTTTTATCAGAATATTCCAGAAACATTATTATAAGAATGATTTTGTCCTAACATTTCCGTAACCTTTAAAAAACATTAAGGGAACGTTCTCTGTTAGCTGGGTAGTAATTTCACAGCAAAGCCTTACAGTATTGTTTCATTTTGTCTTTATTAGTGTAAAATAATAGCTGTAGTGTTTTTGTCTTGCTTTTTTTGAAGAGTCGAGGGTGTTTTCAGTAATATCTATGTTAATCATGTTTCTACAGATAGTTTAGTTTTAATGGTGTGTGCAAAAATAAGAACGTTTAATAAAAAGCGTTTTCAGATTCATGTTTAGACATATTTATATTTTTAGTCTCTTAAAGGTGCTATTGATAGTAGAAGTCACTTTAGATTAGGAGGCACAAACTTGAATAAACGCAGATGAGAATATGCTTTATTAATTTTCATGTGTGATTATTAATTGAATGATGTTTCTGTCTGTCTGTCTGTCTTTCATTATTCACTACTATTCTATTATTTAGTTAAAGTTAATGTACATTGTTCATTTTAAAAGTAATGTAAATGTTAATAAAAAATTGTAAATAGAAAATAAAAAAATAGTTAAATTAAAATAAAAAGGTAATATATATATATATATATATATATATATATATATATATATATATATATATATATATATTTTTATATATATATATATATATAAATCTTTTTTTTTACACACCTCACATGTGAATGTGTGTATGCTCTCTCTCACTCTGTGTGTGTGTGTGTGTGTGTGTGTGTGTGTGTGTGTAAATAATATTTTAGTGACATATTTGTTTCTAGAAGTGAACCTCCCTAATTATTTTTAATCATTTTTACTTTCATTAAGAAATGTATTAGTTTTAAATTAATACAGTAAAATCTAAAAATCTATTAATTTTATTTCAATAATTAGGTAAATGCATGTAAAAAAAAAAAAGATTCTGTCTTATTGAAGTATTTTTAGTCAGATAATTCAATCAGATTAAATGTGAGTCAAATCCTGACAAAACCTTCTTTATTAAGTAAAATTATTCATTCAAAGAACTAAGTGTGTTTCTTTGGGAAAATTAAAAAAAATTATTAAAATAGGAGTGGAGTTAAATATAATCTTTTTCACAGTTAGGTGGTATTAATGTTTTATTAACCTGTTATTATTCTGTTAGTAAACTCACCATCAAAGGCTTGGGAACTGATTTCTAAGCACAGTCATTGTTTTTTTTTTGGAGCGACTGTAATATTCTACATCAGAGGAGTTCTCTGTTTAGTGAGGGTTTGTTTTTAGTGAATGAGTTGTTTGACAGTGACAGATCTGATTTTAAGACATCACTGTCCTGTATTCAGACAAGATTTCAAAACTGTTTTAAAGGCCGTCTCTCTGGAAACATGTATGCTGTCTAGAGCTCTGTCCCCAGTCCTGAATCCTGATCGCTGCTTTGTTTTTTATAATTCTTCTTCAATTTCTTATTGGAACAAGCTTTTGATATATATATATATATATATATATATATATATATATATATATATATATATATATATATATATATATATATATATATTATAACCTTTGTCATAAACACATTATTTATATGCAAAAAAATCTGTTTAATGCAAGTTTTTGTATAAATCCTCTGTTATTTATTGGACAGTTTTATGTCTATAAATGTAAATACACTGAATGTAAACCCCACGTAAACATCTTCAAACAAGAACTACAGTTATATTTTGTATCTGTTCAAAAAAACCCCCATAAAAACATCTATTTGTCCTATGTTTAAGATTTCTCCTTAATATATTCTCCATCTTTATTCATGTGCTCCCTTTTTGCTGTCCTTTATTTTAGATATTTCTCCATAAATATTAATGAACGATACTTTATGTGTTCGGTACGTACTGTTTTGCTCAGTTTGTTTTGTACGTACTGTAATCTTGTTCTCGTGTGTGAGTGTGTGTCGCCCTCTGCTGGTCTGTGTGTGTGTGCGCGCGCGCGTGTGTGTGTGTGTGTGTGTGTGTCGGGGCCGCGCGCGTGTCGTGGCCGCGCGCGCTGAGGAGGCTGAAGGAGGCGCGCGCTCGCGTCACATTCTTCAGATGATCCGTTAATAATCACCAGAAACACCGACAGACGATCAGCGGAGCGGCGACACACGGCAGCGGGAACGAGGTACGACACACACACACACACACACACACACCGGACACGAGACACCGGCGGGAGACCGGAGAAACACGGAGAGAGAGAGAGAGAGAGAGAGAGAGATCATCTGAGGGATGCTAAAGCTAAAGCTAAAGCTAGAAACAAAAGACACCAGACAGAGATAAACACACACACACATACACACACACTGACAGACAGACCCATCATCTTCATCATCTTCATCTTCTTCATGAATATCCATCGCGGTGTTTTTCGCGCTCAGTTCTCGGTTCATTGTGTTTGATGTGAATCGTGAGCATCAGTGACTCGTTTCTTCACGATTCTTCTCTTTTTTTTCCCTGATTCATTATTTTTTTCTGGACACACACACCAAAAAAAAGTTTCATTATTTTTCTCCAAAGTGTAAATAACTCTAAAATGACTTCCACTTCGTGTCATCCGGGTCATCTGTTGGTTAATGTTGACCAGTGGCTAATTAGATATTATTATTATTATTATTATTCAGGTAACGGTTATAGTTTATTAAAACTCACCATACAGCTCTGATAGCCACGCCCACCATCCAATGCCGTGCTGACGGATGAACTTAAGCCACGCCCACGTCTTTGTGTCTCTGGTTTACTCCGCGTGACGTCACGTGAGCGTAGCTCCGTAGATGATGTTGAGCCTTTGATGATTGTGTGTGTGTGTGTGTGTGTGTGTGTGTGTGTTCTCAGAATGCTGACTGAAGATGGACGTTCCTGAATACCTGGATCTGGATGAGATTGACTTCACGGATGATTTACCTGTGAGTTTATGTCTTTCTTAATCACTCTGCCTCCAGAACTCAGAATAACACACACACCCAGAGACCATCTCCAAAGTCCCCTGAAGATTTTTAATATTTCAACAATTTTTTAACTTTGCATTCGCATGTTTGTGGCTCTCTGGTCACATGACATGCAGGTTATATATATATATATATATATATTTATTATTATTATTATTATTATTATTATTATTATTATTATTTATTTATTTATTAAATTAACATTTATTCTAGTTTTAATTCTTAATCATTTGTTTGAGGTTGAGAGATACCGGCTAGATTTGTTTCTCGCTTCTTCACTACTCTGGTGTTGCCCGCTAGTGAAAATAATTTTATTTAAGCTTACACTATTATTATTATTTAATCTATTTTAGTTTGGCAGTGTATTTTGTTTTTGGAAAGTGCTTCTATCGTTGCTGGGGAAATGTTGGTTTTATGGAGGCTTTATCTTTTGTTGGAAATTCTGTGCTAGGCACGGTCTGTCCATAACGAACACATGTTCAAGCATAAGGGTGTACTACACCTGGCATCAGGACACCCTAGGGCGGAGTCGATGATAATTTTCTATATTGAAGAGAGGGGCGGAGCTAAATTTAGGCGGACAGACTTAAATATATACCCCTGTCATATATAGATATATATATATATATCTCCGGTTATATATATATATATATATATATATGGTTGGCCCGATATATATATATCTGGGAGGAGTTCGGGATGACTATCGAACGGCCTCAAAGAGGTTCTGGCAAACCGTCCGACGCCTCAGAAAGGGAAAGCATGCCTATATAGTATATTGATTATGATATCATTATTGAGGACTCTCCTCAGCTCATGTCTTCCAAAGCAGAGGCCGGGGATCTCCTTGAGGTCACTGAGGTGGAGAAGCTCCTCTGTATGGACGATTCTCTGGATGTATATTCTGCAACATCGCGTGGACGCGAGAAAAGTGCCTCTGGAAACATGCATTCACACTTCTCAGCCTCCTGGGAAAGTGCCAGGGTACTGGAGAGGAGAATCATCATAGTTGATGGCTCAGAGGAACAATGCGGGTTTCGCCTGGATGGAACACTGGACTGCTCTCATATCTCCAGGATGCTTTCCTGATTTGCCCAACCAGTCTACATGTGTTTTGTGGATTTGGAGAAGGCATTCGACCGGGTTCCTAATATGGGGTAAGGGGCCTTTGCTAAGGGCTGTCCGATCCCTGTAGGGTTAAGTCATTCATGTTGGACTTTGCCCTTTGACAGTTTCTCAGATGTTCTGGTATGGATAGCTTCTCTGCTTTTTGCTGATGATGTTGTTCTTGCATCTGGCCAGACTCTACAGTGTGTGCTGGGGCGGCGTTTGCAGCTGATAAGCGCAGGGATGAAAATCAGCACCTCCAAGTCTGAGGCCTTGGTCCTCAGTCGGACAAGTGTGCTTGCCTTCAGGTTGGTGAGGAGCTCCTGAGGTGGAGGAGTTATTAGTCTCTGTTCACGAGTGAGGGAAGGATGGAACGAGAGATTGACAGGCGGATCGGTGCAGCTTCTGCAGTAATGCGAGTCGCTGTACTGGTTGTTAATTTGCAAGGCGGCTTCGATTTACCGGTCGATCTTACCTATGGTCATGAGCTTTGGGTCATGACCGAAAGAATGAGATCCCGGATACAAGCGGTGAAATGAGTTTCCTTCGAGGGTGGCTGGGCGCCTGCAGGGTGAGAGTTCAGTCACTCGGGAGGAGCTCGGAGTAGACCCGCTGCTCCTCCACATCGATGAGGTATGTAGGCCCCGGGAGACCTTACACGCTGGAGAGATTATGTCTCTCGGCTGGCCTGGGGCGCCTCGGTGTCCCCCGGAAGAGCTGGAGGAAGTGTCTGGGGAGGGAAGTCTGGGCATCCCTGCTTAGACTGTATAAGCGGAAGAAAAAGAAGAAGAAGAAGAAGAAGAAGATTTATTTATTTATTTTTAATTATATTAATTCTTAATCATTGTTTTATTTTGTTTGCTTTTTAAAATAATTTTATTTAAACACTATTATTATTATTTAATTTATTTTAGTTTTTTATTTTGTTTTTTTAACTTGGTTAAATGTTATTTTTATGCTTTATCTGTTCTCTGATGAAAATAATTTTTACATTTAAATTTGAAGTAAACAAAACATATATATTATTATATATATTTATATATATATATATATATATATATATATATATAATATATATATATATATATTTTTTATTTTATGATATCATTATTAGCTCTCTGTCAGCTCATGAAACTCTTCTGAGAAACGCTGTTCTATATGTGTATATTAAACATTAAACATGCATTCATGGGACTGAGTGAGTGTAGATTACGGTCTTTATTCCTGTGTTCGTTGGTCTTAGGGTTCATTCAGGGTTAGCTTGAGTCGCTCAGATGTTTGTGGATGTGAGAGTTCCCCATCACTCTTGATTTCTCGTAGCTGTAGTGCGTGATGATCTTGTTTTCTGTCTCAGTACTCGTCCAAGAGTATTCCTGAGCTGTGCCGGAGACACGATGGAGCGGCCGACGAGAGACAAGGTACTTCATTTAATTCATTCAGAGCTTCAGCATAGAGTCCTGCAGAGCTGTAGAAATCAGCCTGAATTAGGAAACAAGTGTTAAACTCAACACTGCACTGAATCAACATTAAACTGATTTGAACAATGTCTTTTAGAGCTGATTTAAAGATGAATTTGTGTCATGTTTGTTTGAAACGTCACTGATTCGTTTTTTTATTTATTACTAAGAAGCTGCTTCGAAACACTCTTTGTTTTTTTTAAATCTTTTATGGTTGAACTTTGTTTCAGTGTTTTTCTTTTAAACATATTTTATATTGTACTTAAGTGCTTTGTTTTGATTTTCAGCTTTTATTCTACTTCTCATAAAATAAAAACTCGTGAAATGAATTTGGGAAACACTGCTGGAGTAAACGGCTTGAAATGAAATATGAAAAGATAAACATGTTCACAGAATCAAGTCTGTTCTTTCCTCATTGCTGTGAACAACCTGCTTCCATTTTAAAATCTATTTCTGATTTAATTAGTTGTCAGTTAAATGTTCTGTTTAACTTTACTTTTTTATTTGATGTTAGTGTTTTATTTTACTTTAAAACGCTTATTTGAATTCATTTCAATTCATAGGATTATTTGTTCCGTTGTTTTTGTAAATACTGCTGTGAAGCTGATTAATAACAATTTATATGATTCATGTTTATTATTATTTAAATGATCCTTTTTTTATGTGACGTTAGTATTTTATTTTGATGTTGTGTTTTCAATTTAAATCGATTTCTACTTAATTTGAGTTTATAGAATGATTTATTAATTTATTATGTTATTTTCTTATTTATTGCTGTGAAGCTGCTTAGCAACAATCTGTTTTTATTTTAGATTCAAATTTTTATGATTTTAAGACTTTTTTTATTATATATATATATATATATATATATATATATATATATATATATATATATATATAAAATTCTTAAAATCATTAAAATTTAAATTATATATATATATATATATATATATATATATATATATATATATATATATATATATATATATATATATATAATAATTTTATTATTTAATTTAATTTTATTTTTATTTTTTACATTTTTATTGTTTTTCCGCTTTTATTTTAAAATGATTTAGTTTTGGTTTCAGCTCCGTCTATTAACTGGGCTCGCAGCGCGCTGTCCGGCGGAGCGGGAATCAAACCCACCGGCATCGCCGACGTCTACAGCAAGTTCCGTCCGGTCAAGCGCGTGTCTCCGCTCAAACACCAGCCGCAGGAGTCTGACCCCGAGACCGAGGCCAAGAGCGCCGAGGCCGGTAAGAGCCGAGGCCTGCCGCTGCTGGGAGAGCTGGAGCACTACGACCTGGACATGGACGAGATCCTGGACGTGCCCTACATCAAGTCCGAGAAGAGGAGCGCGGCCGCGGTGAAAGACAGCCTCCTGTCGCCCGTCAGCTGGCCCGACGTCAGGAAGCCCCGGCCGGATCAGGACGGGCTCCGGGCCCCGGGTGCTCACGGGTCAGAGCCGGACGCTCTTCTCTCCGACAAAGCCGACGG
>NC_056706.1:967500-970000 GCF_018831695.1 Puntigrus tetrazona | reverse complement strand
GACCAAACAACTGCACGAGTAAGAGCCTTCCTTCAGATCACGTGTAGAGCACCTGCAGCTCAAAACCATTCATCCGTTCCGTCACACATTATACATTACTATCACTCTGTTCTGTGCTTCAAAAACACTATAGGAAGAAAAGTGATTGATTGAATGGTCAGTCTTTAATAAGCTTTCCATTGATGTATGGTTTGTTAGGATAGGACAATATTTAGTAGATTAAAATAAAAAAAATCTATAAATATTCAGAAAATCACCTTTAAAGTTGCTCAAATGAAGTTCTTAGCTTTGTATATTACTAATAAAAAATAGTAGGAACACACTACTCTAATGTTTTTAGGCATGAAAGAGAAATCTTTCTTCAGATATACTTGAGCTGATGACTGCTTCTGGATGCACTTTAGGATTTAATTCTAGTAAAAAAGAAGATATATATTGAACTCCTTCATTACACCAACTGTGAAAACATTCTGTGCATTTCTAAAAATGATTCTCTTAATTAGTGTTAAGTATCTAAACTTTTCTTGAATCAAGATGCATTTAATTGGCAGGCAAAATCATTTCATAATTTGGTTAATTTTTCCTTATCCGCCAGTGGGGTAAAAAAATGATCTTCATTAAAAGGCTATACAGGACTATTTTTCTTGCCCCGTTAGAACATATTTTTGCTTGTTTTAAGGAAAAACTAACAGCATTTTTATTATTATTTTTTTATCAGAAAACAAGACAATATCTTAAATCATTTTCAGATTCATAATAGAAAACAAGACAAACACTAAGAGAATCTTTTTCATGTGTGCTGCTGTTGTGTTTATCTGTGTTTTATTAAATACATGGAGCACATGAATGAAAGGTGACCTGTGTCTGTGTGTGCGTGTGTGTGTGTGTGTGCTGTGTGCGTGTGTGTGTGTGTCTGTCTGTCTGTGTGTGTGTGTGTGTGTGTGTGTGTTTCTGACTTGGACAGACAAACGACGGCGCGAGTCGCTCTTCAGAATCAGCTTCATCTGCTGCTGCAGACTCACGAGCTGAACGGCAGACCGCCCTCACCCAGGTGTGACCACACACACACACACACACAGAGACACACAGAGACACACACACACACAGAGAGAGACACACACACACACACACACACACACACACACACAGACACAGAGAGAGACACACACAGACACAGACACACACACACACACACAGAGAGACACACACACACACACACACAGAGACACACACACACACACACACAGAGAGACACAGACACACACACACACACACAGAGAGACACAGACACAGAGACACACACACAGACACACACACACAACCAGTTATATATCACTCTCGTCTACAGAAGTACATCACATATGTCACACTTGATTTTTGTTTGTTTGTCTTTGATACGTTTATATAAATCTTAATATGCAGGATCCAGAAAAAAAATATTAAAATGATTATTAAATTATTAAACATAAAAGACATTTAAAGGGCACTATTGTTGTTAAAATATTAATAAATTACGAACTTTTATTAATTCAGTTAAAATTAGGAGAAAGTACTTTTCCTAAAGCTCCATTATTATTAAAATAAAATAAAAAAAATATTTTTTGAAATGAAGTTTAATTAAACCACAATCAAGTCCAGAATGACAGAAAACACAGGATTAGTGAAAAGTAAAGCACAACTTCTACATCACTATTATTGTAAGTAATTAAAATGTTACACCTTTATGCACTTAATTAATTAGATAACATTAGATTTAACCACTAAAAGTCCCGAAAAAAGACCATTTAAGATCTGGAATTTCATAATGTACTGTTATTGTTAACATCTGAATAAATTAATAAGTTGTCTCACATGCATTAGATTTAAAAAAAATGAGTTAATTCACTAAAAGTCTAGAAAAATTACAAGAGACAACACAGAACAAAATCAAATTTTTGCCTTTAAACAAACACAGATATCTGCCAGTGGGTTAGAAAATAATGTTAATTCAGAGGATGATCACGATTGTTTTTCTAGCCGTTTTGGCTTCTTGAGAATGGTTGTGTGTTTCCGTCTCTCTCGTCTCAGCTCTCACGTCGAGTCGTGGCCGGAGATGATCTTGTCGGCCGAAGCGGCTCCTGATAACGGTCAGTGGACGCTGAAGCAGAGACACATGGACTCGGACGCCGGCCAGCGCAAGCTTCTGGGGGAGGCGGGGCCTGCAGCCGGACCAATGAGACGGCTGGGGCCAGGCGAGAGGCGGGAACTCAAGCTGGCTCGTCTCAAGCAGATCATGCAGCGCTCTCTCAGCGAATCAGACGCAGAAGAGTCCAAAGCGCCCGGCCCCGAGCGGCCCACGCAGCTGTCCATCGCGGAGCCCGACGAGAACAAGCACAAGTTCTCCTTAACCCACAGAACTTCCAAACCCGCGGACGCCTGCAACCCGTCTCCGTCGTCTGACCACAGCGACCCGGAAACCAAGAGCGAAGAGCTTCCCGACGGCCAGAAGCTCACCACCAGT
>NC_056706.1:912500-950000 GCF_018831695.1 Puntigrus tetrazona | reverse complement strand
GTCTGATGAAGAAATTCAGCACATTTACTGAACTCTTCCTTCAGCGGCTGCTGGTTCATGTGTAGTATGTAATAAAAGCCGTGTCCTGTGTTTAGTTGTAGTTTTTAACGTAGGATTCATTGTAGTTCACCTCTCATTCCATAAAACATCATCAAACGCTCAGTAGACCTTCTGACCTGATGTGATTCTGTTTGTTCTGCTCGTGACGGCCGGTTTTTCAGCTGTTTGTGTTTGACTGACGCACACACACACACACACACACACACACACACACACACACTGAAGTCATAAAGCCTCTTGTCTCTCTCTCTGTGTGTGTGTGTGTGTGTGTGTGTGTGTGTTTAGTGGGAAGGTAAAGTGCAGCAGGGTGAAAGAGATTTTGAGCAGATATCAAAAACCATCCGTCGAGAGGTGGGTCGGTTCGAGGTGAGTTCAGCTGTCAGCGTCTTTGCTCTCGCTGTTAAAGCCCACGCTGCTTTCTCTTGACCTCAGCGTCTCTTTCTCTTCACAGAAAGACAGAGTGAAGGATTTCAAAGTGGTCATCATTAAATATCTGGAGTCGCTGGTTCACACGCAGCAGCAGGTAGGTGTTTCCCACATCACACGCAGATCATCATTGCTTTGATTTTGACTTACTTTTTTATGCAAGATAAAGATTTTTTTGAAGGGATAACAGATGCATATTAGATTTATGCTACACACACACACACACACACACACACACACATATATATATATATATATATATATATATATATATATATATATCAAGCCAAGATTTTTTTTTTTTTTTTTTTTTGTTTTTTTTTGTTTCCAGCCCAAATGTCTAAAAATCCTTAAATCAAGAAGGATTTTCTAAACGGGCATCTTTTTTTCAGAACAAACAAGTCAAAATAAAGTGGTTTTTGCTTAGAACAAGAAAAAATTTTAAAAACAGAAAACAAGATTATTTTGCTTACCTCATTGGCAGATTATTTTGCTAAAAAAATAACTTAATTTTGAGTAGTTTTTTCTGAAAGTAAGAAAATTTTTTTGTCTTGAAAACAAAGAAAATATTTTTGCTTGTCTTGAAAAATCCTATATATATTTAAGAATTATTATATATATATATATATATATATATAATACAAATATATGTGTAAAATCTATGTGTGTTATATAATGTGTGTGTGTGTGTATATATATATATATATATATATGTGTATATATATATATATATGTATATATGTGTATATATATGTGTGTATATATATATTGTTTTCAGAAAAACTAGTCAAAATTATGGCTTAGAACAAGCAAAAATTATTTTTGCAGTGTATATATTTATATTTAATAATCATTCCTTTACTTTGTGTTTTTTGTCTTGTTCTGTTGTATAAATATTTAAACGTTCTTGAATCAGGATGAATTTCCTGGACAAGCGACCAGTTATGATGTTAATATTAAGTCACGTCTGGTTTTTGTAAAAATAAACACAGTTTAGGTCAAAATATCTTCCGTTGGGGCGAGAAAAAGAATGACGTTTAGCCTTTGAAAAGAGAAAATGTTCATTTCATGTTTGTCTTGTGTGTTTTCCAGCTAATAAAATACTGGGAGGCGTTCTTACCCGAAGCCAAAGCGATCGCATAACTCATCAGACCACCTTCTTTCTTTATTCCACCGTATATGATCATGCAAGAAAAGCCGCACAGACTTAATGAAACCTAATGATAACACTACATTAATAAAAGCAGAATCTGAATCTCTTTGTACCTGTTTGGTGTGTGAAGATGAAGACGCAGCGATGGGCTCTTCCTCGTTCTCTGATTGTGTTTCATTGGGCAATGATCCGGCAGGGGAAGGCCTTCTGAAGTCTCTCGTATGCATTATTCTCTCATAATCAGTATTTAAGAGCATCAATAATCGATTAAGCTTCTGGTAGCTCGTGCACGACCGACGGATATACATATGTATATTTTTTTATTTTGCTTTGTAGCCTGGAATTTTGGGCCGTTTGAGTTTGATTCATTGTTCTAACGAATTTTTTAATCACAAGTATTTTTTACTCTACATTCCTGTGCAACGATATCTGAACCTTAATAAAGGAATGAATCCGTATCAGACGTTGACTTCATGTTTTTGGCTTGTAGTTTCTGCATGCTAAAAACAAACGTTTTAGCTCCAAAAATAAATAAATGCACTACAGTGTAACCGTTTGCTTTAGCTACGACGCTTTCTGATAAAATTAATATGTTGTTGTATAAACGCAGATTTTAAATTGTTGACAGAATCTTTGAACGTAATTAAATGGCTTTGTTTCGGTGCAAATTAACAGCCGTAAGCGCACGTGCAAAATTGATCTGTAAAATATTTTGCATAAATTTAAGCTTGCATGGTTAATGTAGATTGCAGTATTTAATGCATTTGATAAAAGTTTCCTTGAAAAGATTACTTTAAATTTTTCAGTTCATTTCTGATTTAATTGCATGTAAGCTACAGAAAAAAACGGTGCATTCAACGTCAAAATTGATTCAAAACTAAAATGCATGTTTTTAATGCAACCTTCTCAATTTAAATACTTTTATATTATTTATTTTTATTTATACTTAAACTTTAAAAGTATTAAAGGAGCAGTTTCGTGTCAGTATTAGGTTTATGTAATTGCACTATTGTGTCAAAAGAGCACGTTAAAATAACTTTAAATGAATTTCTTCGCAAAAAACCGATGCACTAAATTTCTAAATGTTTTTCTAGTCCTGTTCTGAAGTAAAACCAGAAGTCCTGGAGGTCTGGGAGTGTGTTCTTCATCCCTTTCAGAAGCTTGTTTCTCCAGAACTCTGCATTTAGTTGGTAGTTTTACAGAGAGAGAGAGCGAGCATCTGTCACGTCGCTGCTTAAACTCACTTAAACAGAGAAATAAAGGAAAGCGTGTTCTTGACAGGCCCCGCCGAGCATCTCAGCGCTCTGCATATACGTCAGGAAGCTCGGGCCCGTCCTCGCCTCGGTCCCGGGGTATTGGCAAGCTGTCATCGCGGCCGTGGCATTAAGGAGCTGCTTCATGATGAAGGCTGTCTCTGATCCGCAGAAGTGCCTCTGACGGCGTTTCTCATCTGAATGATTCTTCAGCTGCAGGTGTTTCTGATAGTGTCTGTCCGGGGCCCAAACGCTGCTTCGCGTATGGAAATGAGTCTTAGTTTTAGGCTCCTCAAAGTGTGTCTCACTGTTATTAGACGTTAGGTTCACGTGTTCGTATGATCCTGCGGTCAGATGAAGGTCAATGTGTTGTTGATTGTTATGGAGGGCTTCAGCGTGCCCGAAACCGTCACTGCGTTTTACTTTTTGTTTTGTAGGTCTTCGTGTGATTTTTGCAGTCGTGGTACAGTATTAAAAGGTTTTCTCGGTTAAAAAGGCACTGAAACAAACATTGGTGTTATTGATGCACTATACTTTGAAGTAAAAAATAACGTTTTCGTTTGATAGTAAGGAGAACGACAAACCAATTTGGAGGAATATTTTTACTTATTTACAAAAATAAAAATAATGTTTTGTTGTAGTTTTTTTTTGGTAAATATAAATCACGGTATATATACATATGTCACATTTGAAGAAAAAAAAAAAATATCGATAAAATTTAACGTATATTTGAATACCGCACGCGCAGACCGCGCTCGAGTTTGATTGGCTCTCTTTAATGTTGGCGGGAAGATCCGATAACGTCAGTCGCGTGAAGGAGTACGCAAGAAGATATTGAGAGAAATGTTCCGGTGTTTTTGTCCTTACGGTCACGGATCGGGATGAACGACGTGAGGGTGAGCAAATAATGACACCAAGATTTATTCGATGCTTTAAAAGACCACGAGTCACATGAACAGCTGTTAGCATGTGTTGTTTTTTCACGATGCGGTTTGTGCTAATCGTCCATTATAGGTTGATTTATTCTCCTTTTGTGTTCTACAGAAGATGTCTTGGACTGACATGAGGGTGAGTGAAAGATTTAGTTTTACTCAGTTACTCCGCACTTTGCAGATTTGGGCACAGTTAGCCAGACTGCTTGAGATAAACTAGCTGTACATAACATTTCACGCTAAATATAAAGGCCTCTTCACACTGAAGCCGTCAGGTGTGTTTGTTAGTGTGTGTGTGTTTCCCTGACAGTCCAAGGGGCTAAACTTAAATTAAGTTAATGGTCATTCTTGATGAGAACGTGTTTAGTGAATGAAAACACACGTGGGTAGTTTGTGAGTGTGTGCAAGGAGAGTACATTTCTGTAAATAAAAAAAGTCAAAGGACATTTTATTACATGAAATATCAAAATCCACGAGACAGCCAGATATAAGTCAAACTGAATGTTCTCGTAAGGTTCCCATTTAGTCGTTTTGTTTGTGGGTATCGAATAAGAAGTTCCTGGATAAGTTCTCTGTAGGTTTATGAAAAATAACATTTTGAGAACATCGTGAAAACATTCTGGGAACGTGCTGATAACATCAGAGGAACGTTCTACGAGAATGTTGTCTTTATATAAAGAAAACTTTCCTGGCTAACCAATGTTCCAGTTATTTGTTGTGGAACCATAAACTAAAGTTCTTATCCAAACCAAAAACTCTTAGCTGGGGTCTCATTAATTGTGAGCCTGGAGCACAAAAGCAGTGCAATTTATTATATTTATATTTATTATGGGCAAAAATGAGAGTTTTTTTTATTTTTATGGCAAAAATCATCAGGTTATTAATTAAAAATCATGTTCCATGAAGATATTTAGTAAATTTCCTACCATAAATACATCAAAACTTCATTTCTGATTAATATGCATAGCTAAGAACTTCATTTGGACAACTTTAAAGGGTATTTTGTCGATATTTTCCTACCATGCATCAACCGAACACAGTTTATTCAGCTTTCAGGTGATGTATAAATGTCAAAAACTCGGTCAAGGGTCGCAAACGAGGAATTTTTTGTAATGACTTTTTTTTTTTTTTGGCGCTTTTCACCCGAACCGGACACGCCCCCCGCAGGTCAGGTGATGCACTGCATATTTGAATCACAATTGCATTCGGACCGAACGACTCTGAAATAATCATCTGCATTGGAAGAAACCCTGGAAATTCAGTCGGACTCGGGAGCAAAAACACATTTAGTGAAAATACTTCCTGAAACGCACACACATAACCTATAACACAACTGATAAAACGTTGTCTGGCTTTTATTTATCGTATCTCCAAATAGCAGTGTTATGTTGTGTTATGGTCAGAATACAGTGACCTTACTTGATCAAGCGCACCGCAGGCCTTCAGATAAGAGGAGCAATATAAGAGCCAATGAAGAGAGCGGCCTGTAATTATTTGTGTCCTGTCAGGAGAAGGGCCTCTGGACCCCTGCGATTCAAATCTGGAGCTCGGAGGAACCAGAACGAGACAAATATCAGGCCGCTCTCGCGACACCGCTGAAATTGCATCAGTTTGTCATGAACGCTGCTGCCAGCCGCACCAACTATATCATCTGCTTGCAAATGTGAAGCTTCAGTTCTCTGTGGGTGAAGCATCTCTCCGCTCTCGTAGCGCTGTAATAACTGCAAATGAAATATATCCAATAATGTTTTATTTATTTATTTCCACTGTTGCAGAAATAAGGCACGGGCTTTTATCTTTCCACGATTTGGTGTTAATTAACCGTGACTGGGATTGCATCACTTCGGTCGAAACTCTCTTTTTCTGTTTTGTTTCTCAAAGAGTCGCTGGTCTTTGAGGGATCGCTCCGCGCGCATCTTTCCTGATTTGGCAAATTTGAAGTTCACCGTCGCGTTGTCAAGCGGCGCGATAAGGCTGGTGTTAATTCATTTCTCTTATCTGTTTGTGATGTTCTTTATAATCCAATGCCTGCTCATTTTCAGCGGGTAAGAGAAATGATTTCTGTGGGTGTTCGGCTTCGGGTCGGAGCAGATGAAACTCCGGCGTATCAGATGTGGAGTGTGTTGCATTCGATGCGGATAAACACGGGTGACTATTAAAGTGCATTGAAAATGAGAGGTCATGGCTAAACAGGTGTACAAATCAAGCCACAAGTCATATTTGTTTCTGTAGCTCTTTACGCAATACAGATTGTTTCAGTGCAGCTTCGTATTAGTCCACAGGAAAATAACATGAAGGAAACGTCTTTAAATATGAAACGCATCCAAATTTCATGTCCATTTTTTCAGTGCCGCTGTTTTTTTTGCCATGTAGGGATTTTAAAAAGTCTTGGTTAAAGCATTGTAAGCCGTGAACCAAACCAACAAGTTACGAGAATCACAACTTTGGTACAAAGTTACAAAAAGGTACAAAGCTGTTCGGCCAAAACAAGTACGTTTTGGTGTCTTATCATTTTTTTGCTTAATTGGAAAGGTATGAAACTTGGTAAAGGGTTTTCCTCTAGCTGTGTGGACAGAAGAAAATATAGTGGATGTGATTGGAAAGGTGGATAAAATGGTTTATGTGGAAACTAATTAATGTTTGTTACTGCGCCCAAATAAAATCTTTTTAATATCAACCTCAAATTTGGAACACAACTTTTTCTTTCACAGTTTTAGATTAAAGCATTTTTTGGAAAGTGTATTAATATAAAGTATTAAAAATATATATAATATATATATATATATATATATATATATATATATATATATATATATATATATATATATATTTATATATATTTATTTATTTTTATAATGATACACTTAATCTTCTGCGGGTTTTTTTTACACTTCAGCATTAATCCACCAAGTGGCTTAAACTTAATTCCATAAATCAAATTTAGTACAATAAAGTTACAAAATATTGAATAAAAACATTATCAAACCAAGATGTATATATTAAGTTTTTTTTTTTTTTTTTTGTAGTGTATGGAGGCTGCCCTGATTATATTATTTGTGGTGCTTCATGGTGGGATTTGCACAATTATTTAAAATATAAGTTGAAATAACACTGTCTATGGCTTTAGCAAAGGCATATATGATCAATTAACGGTCTGTCTGTAAAGGTTTATTAGTTACTTCATACTAAAAATGTACTTCCGGAGCCGACTGTTGCGCTCTATTGTGAAGCAGCTCTAAAAAGACAATAGTGCCATTATTCAGCTCAATTCAGTTCAGTGTTGATTGGATTCAGCTCAAGGTTCATCCATTATGAAACGAGATGAGTTCAGCTATAAGCAGCTCTACTGGCGACAATAGCGTCGTTATTCAGCGCTTTCACGTGCTCCCTGTTCTCCCCTGCTCTGTTAATTGTGTATTTGCATGCATTAGCGCTCTTTAATAGAGGCAGTCGTGCCCTCGCCTGATTTCAATGTTTCTTAAAAATATCGATCTCCACTAATTGACTTTCTGTCTGAGGCCTAATGATTAAACTCAAACTGCAACCTTTGCTTTGAATTCGTGAACTCCCGCGAGACTCTTTAAGCAAATTCAGAGAATATGAGCACGGGACGCTCATAAGCGCTCGCGATACCACACGTCAGACCAGTTTTACTGGAGCGAACGTTTTCCATTCGGAAAAATCTCGTTTTATCTCGTTTATCAGACCCGGCTCGCTTCCCTTGCTTTTATTTGACTGCCGACGTGGACGGCAAGCGTGACAGTACATTTCGGCGCCGGTGGAAGTATTGACCGCTCATTTGCATACATAAATCTATTGGCAATGTGACATTCGTCAATGAATCTCCAGCCACACACAAGGCTGCTGACTCGTGCGCACTGCATTATCATTTGTGACGAGCGTTTAATGAACTCTGACAGCCGCTGTCACCTGATGTTTGTGGCATCTAGCTTTTCAGATGCGTTTCATTTCTTTTCCAGTCAAACACAATGTATTTAATATGCAGTGCGTGATATCTTGATAAGTCCAGTCCGCTGCAAAAGACGATTTCCTCAGCTAGTGTTTCTAGTATAAATATCTAAGTGAAATTATTTAAGATATTTCTTGTTTTCTTTATAAAAAGTATACAAATGTTGTTAGTTTGTTCATAACACAAGCAACAATATCCATCAGCGGGGTAAGAAAAATAATCCTCATTTATAATTTTCTTGCAGACATTTTTGCTTGTTTTAAGGGGAGATTATTTTCAAAAAAAATAAGTCATTTTACTCGTACAGTAAATTCCTCTCGATTCAATATTTTAGTTCGATACACTAGAAAACACAAACAGAGAGAGACGCGTGTGTTGAAGTGAAGAAGCCCGTTTGCTATTTTCACCGCTTTGATCTGGAGTTTAATTTATGGACGTGTGAAGCTCTTTTGCTTTGATTCAACAGCTGATGAGAGATTCCTGGCGGTTTCTTTGTTGTGTTGTGCTAAAGGTCAGAATGCTGTGGGAATTCATTTAATTGTGAGACGTGGGCCGCTGGCAGTGTCAAATGACTTTGGCCGTGAGTTCTTCCCATTTCATTAGCTGGCCGTTCTCCAATCCCTCACCCCGTAAATGCACCGTGACACGCTCGGCGTTTAGTATGCAACAGATTATGAACGACCGCGGCGAGAAGTTAATAGGCGCGATGAGCGGCAGGCCCGGACCCATCAACATCTTTACCAGCCAATCAGCGGCTCTTTAACGCCACAGAAATACAGCTGGCGTGATGTAATGAAGTCGTGTTCTTTAAGGCGCTCGGCCTCTTTCAGCTATAACCTTATCTGCTCCTTTGAATAGTTTTACTCTGATCAATAAACAGTTTTCCGTGGCCTTTTGCTGGTGTCACTTGTCATTGGAGAATGTAAATGCGTGTCAGAAACTAGCCTGACAGTTTCCCTTTGCTACGTTACGAACGAGGAAAAAAGCCCATCAGCAATAAAGCAGATGATGGCCGGCTCGATGCCGTAGCGCTGCCGTTATTCCAGTGGCATCGTGCCATTTAAAGTTGCATCGTTTTAACCAGGCTGATGAATTCATTTACAGATGATCGCGTGTGCGCTGTCACTTCGGCCCTGATGATGGATAATAGACTGTTCTGTTTCACTGCTACTTCAGCGTCTACATTTATAAATGCAAAAACTATTTTCTTCCAGCGCACATATCTCAACAAATCAAGATTCATGCATTTTTATCACCCTCTCAACTAATCAATATCTTCTTAAATAAAGATACAGTCGCAAAAATGACTTGAGACATTAAGCCTTGCTTTCTAACCAAAATGAACACTTAAAAGAAAAAAAAATATCTGCCAGTGGGGTCAAAATGAATCTTGATTCAAGGAGAAAACTGTTATTATTAGTATTGTTTTTCAGCATAAAAAGACTTTTTGTAATGCATTTCTTAGAATACACGACTTCACATCTTTCCAGTAAATGTGTCTTGATTTAAGAGAGTTTAGATATTTGTTTTGGAAAATGAGAAAAATATTCTAAAGCTTTTGTATGTATCCACCTTATTTTCAGTGAATAATAAGCTATTTTCTATAAATGTATCAGATTTGTATTTCATAAACTAAAATTATAAACTACATTATTTATGCCAGAAAATACAAATGATAATAAACTATTAAAATGATTATAAAAATGAAATGATATTAGGGTGGATATTCTAGGTTCTGTTTCATTTTGGTTACATTCGTTATTAAATTAATTTTCATGTTATTGTTATTATATTGGCCATGATGCTCTTTTAACCTTTGACCTGTTCTGTAAACTCCTTTATTGACACTGTTCTGCTGTCAATGACACAAAAGTGCTCACGTATGCTAAACAGATATTGATTATTAACGTTAGGGAAAGTCATAATTCTTAATATTTTCTTCTGTTTGTTCCGGCCGCTTCATGAGCTTCACTGTGTTTTTTATTTAACAGAGTCTGTCTTTCTGAGCTGTATCTGCTCTCCCAGCACAACTTCTTCTGCTTATTAAGATTTCAAAGATACAAACCGTGCTTCAGTAATTGCTTTCTTGAATCTGCCTTTAATAATTACACGTGGCAAACCAGCAGTGAAAATTAGAAAGGCAGAGACTAATGGAAAACTAGATTTTTTCACTGAATTAGAGAGCGGGACGATCCATATATTGACAATCCATCAAGATGAACGAGATCAGGAAAAGTGTTTCGGACTGTCCGGGAACAGCGAGGCAAACTGGGTGTGATGCAGCGTGGCACCGAGGATGCTGGGAAAACAGAGAAAGAGAGAGAACGAGCATCTCTTATACTGATGCGCAAACACACATCTGAGCTCTTCAGAATATCTGCTGACCGAATCATTAGCTGAAATTAAAGGAACAGTTCAGAATTACACCATGAACCCAAGGGTAGATGACTTCCTTCTTTCAGACGAACGCAGAGTTTTATTTTATATTTATCCTGGCTTGGTTTCTTGGTAAGTTGTGGATATATCTGATTTACGGGGCTGCCATCCCCCAGCATTACCCAGCGTGGAAGACGGTGTTCGTCTGAAAGAAAAGTCGTCTTCGGGGTGTGTGAAATATGGGGTAAAACTAGTCTACAATTAAACCCACTGCTGAGTTTTCATGCACTGCTCAATTCGAGTTTTCTTCTATAACTATGTCCAGAAAAGTAAACGTGGTTAAAAAATACATTCACTTGTAGTGTCTTGCTGTAAATAAGACACAAATTTCTTATTGTGGTTACAGGTACAGGTGCAGCAATTACATAATCATAATTAATCGTTCAAAGACCACTTAGGTCTACATGCTTAAGATGTGTTTTTTTCTTAAGGGTTTTTACTTTTAGTGTAACTTTATTCTTTCTTTAAAGAAGATATTGATCTAATGTATAGTTACCATTTGAGGCTTAGCACTATAGAAAAGCAATAAAAGTGTTTTCAGCTTGTTTGTTTTCAAAGAGAAAACACGGCGTCCATACAATAGTATTAACATCATTCAGTCATATTTGTCCCCAAAACGCACGCACCTTTAAGCCAACACAATCACACATTGCAGAGAGGAATAGGATGAGGTTTGTCAAAGTTTCTTCTAAACTTCTGACGTTCGTTCGGTACCTGTCAGTAAAATCTGAGCCAAAGCATCCGCTCACGTTTCCGTACAGATCCACGTCTTTCCCCGCTTGACGCAAAGGTACAAATTGCATGATTATGATGTATCATGTATTCGCGAAAGTCTCTTTGTTTGGGAGAAAAATCAATAGCAAAGCTCCTGGAGCGCCTCTTCCTGGCCGTTACGTTTCCAGATAGGACGGCTCTAGAATTGCTGATTCCACATTTAGAATGACAGTGATTCATATGGTGCTGCTGTCTGGTTAGCTGGCTAACTTATACCTGAGGGTCTCCAGCTGACATTTCATCTACAACTTTGGGAAAGGTTAAGGGCCTCGGGGCCGCGAGCTGCAGGAAACCTTTAGCATCGGCTTATTTTTAGACTCTGGACGAAAAACTCTGCTTTGTTTGGACCGGTCTGCCTCCAGAGGGCCGATGAGTAATTTAGCAGCTCTGTTTTACAGGAGCCGTAAACAGGTAAAGTTGTTGAACTAGAGGAAGAGAGCCGTTTCTGTTTTAAAAACAAGGCCGCGGGGATCGCCGAACAATAATCACGTCAGTTTAATTCCTCGTGTCACCGATTATGGCGGGTGTTTTCTTATCACGAGTGCGGTGTGTGTTTATATGCATTGAGCGGAATAAAAAAAACCCTGAATGCCGTTTCAGATGTGAGCCGTTCCCCGCCCCCGCCACTCGACCTCTGACCTCTTAGCCCGGGACGCCCCCACCGCATGTGTTTTGGTTGTAATTAGGGTGACCGGTGCACCTGATGTTGACCTCGGTGTCGCTGTAATTGCTTGTACTGTTGCTCCCAGAAACACAATCCCAGCGTTCAGACGCCATTTCAGTTCTTGTGCGAACCCACCGGCGTTCTGGGAAGGGTTATTTTAGCATCATTGATATGCTGTTATAGTTGTTTTAAATGTACGCTGCAAAAAATGCTTTTCTCTTTTGTCTGGCTTCCAGCCAAAATATATTACAATTTCTTAAATCAAAAGAAGACAAGTCCAAATTATTGTCGAGTTTTCAGCAAAAAACTAGTCAAAATTAAGCGACAGAAAGCAAGATTATTTTGCTTACCTTATTTTTTAGATATTTTGGCTGGAAAGATGAAAAAAAATAAAAGCGTTTTTTTTTTTTTTTTTTTTTTTTTTTGCAGTGTATTGCGTTAGATTAGTTGAAATTTTATTTCTGTTGTTTTGTTTTAGTTTTTTATTATTGAAACAAAAATGATTGCCTTTGCAAATAAGTTTGTTATATTTGTTTAAGCTAACATTTATTTTATTTCAATTAACAATTATAATGGGATCAAAAATGCTTTGGCAGACTCCGTAAGCTTGTTCTCTGGTGAGGAAAAAAAGTAAAAAAATAAATATATGGTGTAAACTCACTCACTATTTTGAGAAATTCTAAATTTATATCTTTTGCATTTGCAATGTATTACAAATTTTTTTTTTTTTTTAAATCATAATTCTGTCTTCCCTTCGCTGAGAGTTTGATTGACATGCGGTCTGACCAATCATGTCGTTGAACCTGCCATAAACCAGACAGGAGAGTAAACTAACATTAGACATTAAACATTTAAACGAGCTGCTTTCTTTTTATTTAGTTTATTTTACACGTTTATTTTGTGCTATAACTATCACAACACATTCAAGAGCCACAAAACCGTAAATAGTTTAAATGTGTTATTTATTTTTCCATCCACGACGGAAACAAGCTTCCGTGTGTAAAGGCCCGCCTCCTCGCCTGTCAATCAATCACTTTGCTACAAGTGTGCTGTACTTTACCAGTGACACGCAACTTCAGTCCCATTCCAAACATCATTCATCATTTGATTTTTTGTGTTGTTTTAGGCTTTACGAGCGGGCTGGAGCTCGGTGACAGTGAGTGATGGTCTGTGTGCGCTGTAGCCGGTGTAATGCTGCTCCGGGGTCAGAGGTCAGAGCCGCGCTATTCTTTCCTTCCCTTGCCTTCATCCAGGCAGAATAAAAGAGCGTGTGTTTTAGTAAATGCAAACACTGACGATGCTTCACCTGAGGAGGGCTCGTTGATCACGGCTGGAAGCTTGTCTTCCGTTCGTCTTCATTCAGCTGCGGCTGTTCTTAATGCTTCCTGTCCAGAGGCTGCGAGCGCAGGAAGCGCAGCGCTGAAAACACACTTTAGCTTTTATAAATACTTCCTGTGAAGTATTGCACACACTGTATGATGTTTCTGTGCAGTCCGTCTCAGTTAACTGCTCAAGAAGTCTTTATAAGTCGGTGGAGTGGAACAGGTGTGTGCTTCTCTAGCGTTCATTTCTTCTGATGATTTATTTACGATGCGTAATTATTAATCAACGTATTTATTTTTTGCATCTCTTAGTGTTTTCAGCTTGTTTTCTAGCATAAATATCCAGAAATGTTTGAATCAAAGAAGTAATATCTTAAATAATTTTCCTTGCACAGTAAATTTATCTTGATTCAAGAATTTCTAGATATTTAAAATAGAAAAAATAACAAAAATACTATTTAAAAAACATTTTTTCAATATAATATATAACTGAAAAAATACAGTAATTTAAAGAACATTTTTAATGCCAATACATTCATAACCGTCAATCATTTTCGCTTAAAAAGAAACCATGATTTGAATGCATTGATTAGTACTGATACGTACGTAACCATCAATTTCTTTTTTTACATTAGGTTTAGTTTTTTGTTTGTTTGTTGCTCGGCTCTAATTTCTGGTTTATTCTGTGGTCCAGTCATCAGATGTGCTGGAGATGGTGTTGATTGGCAGTTGTGTTTGTCATCAGACGGCGTGAGGACGTGTGGTAATGGCCCGCGCTAGCGCCGAGCTTCCCTCTAGTTTTTCTTCTTCATTAAGTGCGCTCTGAAGAGTGTTAAATAATATTAATGACCGGGAGAGTCGTTACTTACCTGGCTTTGCGCCGGCTCAAGTGATTTTATCGATCGGCGGCGGGACGTGGCACAGAACGGCAGATTATTCTGCCTCTGATATTATCAGCAGCTTAAATAAGTTGATTAGCACAAGCGCTATCTTTAAATAGATCTGGATGATGATGTTGATTGGGTGGAGCAGGACGCCATCCATCTTTTTGATCTGCTAATAACTGGAATCCATCACTGCTCGCCGCTCTCCTCCTCGTCTCTCCTGAGTCCACAGGTTTTTAGGAGAACCGAGCCAGGAATGTAGGACAGCGAGAAGCGCTCTGTTATCTGTCAGAGGTTCTGTAGGCCACGGCCGAGGAGCCATCATGAACATAATCATCTACATAAACACACAGCAGACCTCAAGACCACAAACTTGATGTGTTACGGCCGAGGAATTACCGTTATTCAGTATTTAGTTCACGATGAGCTAAAAATGTCCTGGTATGTGCTCTTCATTAAACTATAGATCACGTGTGACCATAAATGTGTGGGTCCTTACAAATAAAGAGTATTCTGGTTAGGGTTTGAGTAAATGCACTGATCTTAAAAAGCAGGAAACGGAATAAAAGAGAAGATGGATTTAATCCCGGCAGTTCTTTAAATGAATGGTCATTTTCATAAATTAATAGCTGTTTGTATTTTAAAACTCCATGTAAAATAATAATAAACTAAAAATAGAAAACTAAAGAAATCTAAACATAATCTGGACAAAAGGAAAACGAAAAACTGACGAAGGAAATCAGGAAAAAAAAAATATGGAAAAAAGGACAACTGAGTTTTTATAATAAATAAAAATAAGATTTTTCTTGCTTTGCCAACACTAGCTTTTCGTGAAATTATAGATTATGAGGTGTTTGTATTTTGATTACAGTATTAAAATATTCTACAGAAACAAATATATTTTTAAAAATAATAAAAAAAGTATAAAAGAGAACTGAGGATCAGATAAATTGGTGGTTTGATCACATCAGCTCATAAAAGTATTATTTAATTGAATGTATTTTGTATTATTATTAATTATAAAAATATGATTTAATGATAATAAAAAGACATAGCATGTAAGTATCAGCTGTGTATGAATGATGTTGAAGTAAAGCATCTTCTTTGCTCTAGGAGCCGGTCTGATGTAGTGTTAAATGAGAAAATCTTCCTCGTTCTAATGTGGGTGGATGCTGCAGTCTGTTGATTAAGCTTTCAGTATTAGGTGCAGGAATAAATATAATACAAAAAAAGTCCTTCGGTGAGTAATCAATAATAAATGTCTAAACTAGAAGTCATAATGTAGGACAGATTATGGAAGTGATTGCTGGAGAACTGGCATAGACATTCAGACATGTTTACTGCGCACCTCAAAGGTCAATTATTCAGTTCTGCATAAACACAGAGGCTGCATTCATTTAACACTGAATAGTATTTATTTAAACACAAACAACAACAACAACTCTTACGTGTGTGGCTCTAACGAGGCCTGAAGTAGATATATGATCAGTGCTCAGATGTCATTTTCTGCATTTTTGCCTCTATATTGACATATTTAGAAAAGACAGGAGAACGTGAGGAGAGAGAGGATCGGCAAACACAGGAAATCAGACTATATGTTATAGTGTTATATTACTATAAACTAAAAGTTGCATCTAAAAGCACTAAACTATGAGACAACAAAAGAGAAAGGACATGCATTCATCAAAACAAAGAACAATGAACTGAGACAGAATTATTTGCATGCTTTTCTTGTGCTACAATTTTGTATTCATTTTGCATAAATGTATTAAAACTACAACACTAAAAGCTGATGATGGATATTAATTTTAAGACTTGCCCACAGTTTATTTTGACAGTGTTAATAGATTATCAGTGTTTTTACCTTTAAGTGAGAGTTAAATGACAGAAAGTCTAATTGCAGGAATAGGAGAAATGTGCACATGCCAAAATATGTATTTTATATAGTTCAATACTACTATACTTCTTGGAATCATTTTTTAATTTTCATCATATAATCATATCATTATATATGTGTGTGTGTCTGTGACAATCAATTAAAATGATATTGTAGCGATTAATTGTTTTGTAAAATTAAGCCCTGTTAATTAGCCACGGCTTCTGATATGGCTCAATATTTTAAATAAATAGGTAATAAAATACATAATGAACAAATAAATGTCCCTGGAGGTCATAAGTAGCACTGGTATGTTTATAACAAAACATTGTATTGCAGTACATTGCAAATATATCAGAACGTAATCTGCTTGAATAAGAACAGAATGTTTCAGATTCCAGATTTTCCAATAGATATTAATCAGATAATGTAATATCTGACCCTTATGGTTTTGTGGTGCAGGATCACACACACACACACACACACACACACACACACATATATATATATATATTGTGCATCAAATGAGTAATATTGTGTAATAATCTGCATGCCTGTGTGAGATCCTAACTGAATCAGTTGGTTGGTTCGCACCGATCTCCTGTGTAAGTGCAGTTTAACTGTTCAAACAAAGCAGCCTTATTCTCCGCGCTCCGAGCGTTATTGATATTGTTGGTTGTTTTTTTCCAGGCTGGCTTAGCCAACTGTGAACAGAACGCTCTGCCTTAATTTGATTAAACACTTTGTTAGAAGCAGCAATTAATGCACTTTCTCTGGCCATTTTTAATGGCTCGCAGCAATTAATACATTGGATCTTGTTAATTATTCTGCTGTTTTTGGTCATAGGTGATGGTTCCAGCGGAGATGTAGTTTCGGGGGGGCGAGAGAGCGCTGTCACGGCCTGAAAGCTCAGCACACTTGAAGCTGGAATCCATTTATTCCCCAGGCCAGGCCTAATTACCCCTCTCTGCCACAGGTACGGAGCGCCTTCATCCCGGCCCGAGCTCGCCTGCACCCAACCAATAGGAAAAGATTAATTGTTTGCTTTCTTTTGTATCTCCGGGGACACGGGTCACTTAATAAAGAAAAATAATTCTCCCTCGCACCCGATTGGGCTTATTTCCCCAAAATGTGTGTGGACACGAGCGCGGGAGGCTTTTGTTCTCGTTAGCCATTACATTCGGAGCGGCAGAAATACGGGAATGAAGGGAAATTGATGAGCGTCCGAGCGGTGTTGGGCACGAGTTGTATCATCATTTGTACGGCCGTTTGCCTTTAATTCCTCATTATGGAAGCGAAATTGGGCCGGCTGGTAGCTCGCTCGCTCGCCCTGCTCTATAATAACACAAAAATAGAGGCGCAATTAGAGATGTGTGTTAATTGAGCACCGCGGCGTTTGCTGAGTGAACACATCACGGGCCAGAAAGGCATTAATGGCAAGCGCTCAACACTGAGGTCAATAAACGCATGCGGAAATGCAAATGGCACTGTAACGTGTCAGATAAGTGACCTTTTGTGGAAAAAGACTCGGTCGGTGTGATTCACAGACACCCCATTCATCACCCGAGCGGCGTCTGAAGAATTAAAGGTTGTAAATGAAGCTCCTTTCTGATGTGTTCTTTCTGTCAAGTGATTACGGGTTTTTAATTTCATCTAGTTACATCTAGTTTATTACGTGGTGCACCGATTGATAAATGTAATTCATCGCACGTCAGAACAATGAGAAGAACATTGTACAGACATTACAGAAAGTCGTTTCAGAAAGAAATATTTAGATTCGACATTACATAATAATGCTGAAATATTAAATGCTTTTGAATGTAATTAAATGTTACCCTAAATATTAAAGTAAAAGCACCAGTAGATGGCGGCAAGTCACTTACTTAATGAGTGAATCACTGAATCAGTTTTTTTCAAATGACTGATTCATTCAGAAACTAAGCAAGTGACCTTTATGAATGAGTCACTGAATCATTCACTCGTTTAGAAATGAAGCAATCAACTCGTTTCATTCAAGCGCCAATTGAGTGACTGCCGTTACGAACGAGTCCCTGAACCGCTGGCTCGCTTGATTCGTTTAGTGCTGCGCATTAATTCAGTCAGTTTCTCAACGATGCTCAACAGTTCTTCCATGGCTTTGAGCGGGAATATTTTAATTTGAGCAAAATTAGGCAAAAACTGACAATACTGAATCTAAAACACAATATTAGCGTCTTGGTTATCGAACCGTTCATATTTGCAGTTGTGCAGATATTGGGGAGAAACAGATATTGAACTATATCATACAATAGAAATAAATTGAATGTTAGGCTTATGTGAGTGCATTTCATTTTGCATCTTGCTCGTCAATGTCTCATTTTAACACTAAAGTTTTCTTATTATTAGCTTATTTAATAAAGGCCGGTGTTATTGATGCATTTGTGTCTATTTCACACACGCAGACTCTGAAAGCGACTTCTGGTTTTCTGTGCCGGATCAAAGAAGACGGATGTCGGGCGATTGGGCCGCTGACATAATGCGCTGTGGCACGCAGCTCGCTTTTATTAGCACAAGCCTGTTATTTCCCGGCGACTCTAAGTGTGGACGGGCAGTGATAAATGCTGTCGCACACGCTTGATGCGATTCATTTGTCAGAGGCCTGAAAAAGGTTAATCAGTATTCTCCAGCCGGGTTACGGCCCTCCGTCTCCCTCTCAGCAGTAATTGTGCTCCTGTTACGGACAAACTCAGGCAGCTGGGGACCCGAGTTACGTGCAATTATATTTCTGTCCATCTGCGGGGGGAAAATCCTAATCATAACGCTCACTTGACGTCGACTCGCTTTCATAATTTATACTGCGAGTATTTCACACGCAGACCTGCATGACCATGGGAAACGCTGGGGAAAATCAATGTAAATTCATATTTCATAAGGCCATAATTGCGTTTGAGAGTGTGCGGTGGTCGTTTGTTTCAGCTGACAGTACCATACATTTGAGCTCCGGCTCTTATTTCATCTCACAGGCCTTCGATCTCCCAGCGCTCGTCTTTTTACCGAAAACAAGGGGTTTGTTGTCAAAGAAAATGGGCCTTTTTTTTAACACTTGACAACGTTCTATCATCTGTGAAGTTATCGATTTGCCAGTGTTTTAACCATCAAACTGGATCTGTTTGAGCGACTCTGGTTTTTAAACAATTTCTTTGACAGGCGAGGCGTCACAGCAATTGCCCCGCTTTTAAAGACAGTATTTCAATTTGCCGAGAGCCCTTCAAGTGAAGCGCGGGGCCCCTTTGAAGGAGTATCAGAGCGCCTTGGGGCCGACAGAGTTGTCACGCTACGAGCGAGCTAAAAAATGGAGCGCCTTTGCTTTATAGATTGCTGTTAGGTCAACAAAACTTTGGCAGCATTGATTAACTTGACAGTGAATGCGGCAGTACATTTATCACTAATAGCCCGAGCGCAGAAAATCTAATAAGAGCCCAACAATCCAGCGTCCGTCCAAAAAAACAGGAGCCAGACGTGCCCCGCTGTCATTAATTGAAGCTAAAAAGTGGATTCTGTCTTATCTGGCTCTCGCAGCGGTTAAAGAGTTCAGAAAGCCGGCTCGGGGATTGTGTTGTTGGGACTCTGATTTGCATGAGCGGCTATAAAACACTCTGACCGCACGTCACAGTTTCGCAGAGAGCCTCATCGATTAGTTGTCACCTGGGCATCAGCTTCACTCCTAGGATTCAATTTTTTTTCCCGCCCGTTTTGCATACGCTATCGACCGCGAGCGGGTAAATGAGCAGAACGCGCCGAGACCGGAGGATGAATTGTTTACTCGCATAAAAATAACCTTTCAATAGCGGAAGATGCATGGCGCGGGCCCGGGCTGGCGTTCTGCTGCCCCAAGCAGATGGCATTCAGCTGCTATTGATCCGGCTCAGAACCGGCCCGTCCGTCCCAAAGCCCTCCTCCAAATTAAGAGACACACGGCCGACCGCGACACTTCATAAACGTCAGCCGTGTTTTCAGCCTGACGAAAGATCACCTTCACTGCTAGTTTAACCCTCTACAACCTAAACGACTTTTTGAAACACATCAGGCTTTTATGGCTCATATAGTGAGAATGTAGAGGACTCGAAAACGTTTTGATGATTGCGGTCTAAATCAGTGAAGCGGCGGATACTGATCTATGTCTCTGTAAATGATCAAACATATAATGCAGCGCTGATGGAGAGCTGATGAAACACAGGCTCCTCAGAAGATGTGAGATGCTTTGGAACAGTGAAAGTAAAGCTCCTCAAAAGATCAGATTCTTTTAGAAAATGACTGATGGAGAATCAGGTAAAGCTGAGCTGCTTCAGTCCAGTAAGAGTTCATTTGGAGGATGATCTCGATCAGAATCAGTCCAGATCTGACCCCAGAACCAGACGCTGAAGCTGGACGTAAGAGCTCTTACTGGATAAAACAATCTAAACTATTAGTGTGAAGACGTGAGGAGACTGAGCTTCAATGTGGATCATTTACAGGCCTTAGTAATGTTTATATTAAATATGATTTATAGGAGTTTTTATTATTAAAAAAATAAATCGTTTGAACCTTTAAGACTTTAAATATTTTCTATTTGTTTTGCTGTCTTTAAAAAGGCCTCCTTTCTCTATGCTCTTTGTATTTCTGTGTCACAGCGCTTGCATATCATTACATTACTGACTTTGATTGCTTTCATTGTTCTCATTAGTAATTAAAGCATCTGCTAAATGTAAAAAAAAAAATATACAGTTTATCTGCATATTTATGTGCTGCTGCTATTTCAGAGTGACCATCTTTGCAATTAAACAGTCATAATTAGATTCCAAATGTTTAATGCAAAATACAGTACAAGTCTAGTCAAGTCATTTTTTTTATCAAATTGAGCACAAGGATTAATGACTTATTCGCCTATATAATAAGCCATAGCAAATATTGCTGTTTGATACAGAATTGTACTTTAACTGAATACGTTTGTGTTTCATGAAGGAGAGTCTTGGAGGTCCGTGATGATGACACCCTGAAAAATAACCATTCTCTTACTTGGTATTTTTGTCTTGTTTTCTAGTATAAATATCAAAGCATTCTGGAATCAAGATGCATTTACTGTATGAGAAAAATGACTTGTTTTCTGAAAAAATAATAAACATTTTGTTAGTTTTTGCTTAACACAAGCAAAAAGATCTGCTAAAGGGGCAATAAAACTACTGCTACTTTTCTTGCCCCATTATTAGATATGTTGCTTGTTTCAAGCAAAAACTAATAACATGGATGGGTTTTTTTAGAAAGCAATACTTAATTTCTTAACTGATTTCAAATGCGTAATTATTCAAGCGTGTTTAAATATTTATACTAGAAAACCAGACAGAAACGATAAGTAAGAGAATGATTTTTTGCAGTGAATCAGAGCTTGAGCGGTGATTGGATGCATGCTCCGGTCCTCTTGTTAACATGAGTGGCGTTTTCATGCGTCCGAGTGACTGAATGGAAATCATCGGGCGATAATGAAGCGCTGATGCGCGATCAGGTTAACCGTAGCGAAGCATTCGTTGTTTCAGGGGTGTCTGCTCCTGATCGTCACCGGCTCCCCGGGCCCCGGCCCTCGCCGCTAATTAGTTTCAGAGGGAGCCGAGAACGAGCCCTTCCCACACATCCGAGAGGAGAGCTCGCATTAGCCCGACAAATACAGAGCGGCCGGCTGTAAAACTGCCTTAGCGAGGGCTTCTAGAGAGCATCAGATCCTCAGACACCGCAATCTGTTTTCATTTCCTCACAGCAAACTTCTCCAGAGCAGCACCTCCGCTTTCTGCTGCTTAGCCCTGATAAAACGTGTGTGTTTTTATTTTTCTTGTCTGAATGGTTCCATAAAGAACCTTTTGTGAAATAGAAAGCTTGTTCAGATGTTCTTCTTTTTCTTTCTGGTGAAGGATTATCAAGTCAAGTGGCTTTTTATTGTCTCTTCAACTACATATAGCTGTGCCGTGCATCGTGAGACGACGGATTATAAAAAGGTTAGAAAGGGATGGTTCTTTGACTGAACTGGTCTTTGTGGAACCAAAAATGGTTCTTCTATGGCATTGCTATGAAGAACCTTTTAAGTAGCTTTATTTTTAAGAGTGTCGGACATAACTGTTGTACTGCAAAAAAAAACAAAACGTTTTTGTTACTATTTTTGTCTTGAATTCTAGTATGAATATCTAAACAAATACATTTATCCAATCAGGATGCATTTACTTGAGACGTTAAATGAAAAAAAAACAAGTGGGATCAGAAAAATAATCTTAATTCAAAGGCTAAATAAAATGATTTTTCTCACTCGTTTTGAGGAAAAACTAACATTTAAGAAACAAGACCTAGGATCTTAATTCATACTTGTCAAGTAGATTTAAGAGTATTTAGATACCCATACTAGAAAACAAGACGAAACACTAAGAGAGTAGTTTTCACAGAGTGTAAGTAAACATGATGTGAATGAAGCTATATGTTCACTGATAGCCCATCATCTGTGCATTTCAGAGGGGGTCGCATTTTGCATGTCTTTTTTCTTATCATTTATGATAATAAAGTTGAAAAGGCTCTAGTGGGATGGATGTGTTTTGGGCTCTGAAGACCACCGGCGTGGTTTTACAGCATGATTAGTGGTGCTGGGAATATTCAAACAGCTGCTTCTTCAGGAGAATCCCGGCCCTGCCTCAAATGGCTGATTTATTAAGCAACACTCTCTTTTCTGGCTTCTGAGGCCGTGATGAATGTGGTGCTATGCATAAATTTACCACAACGGCTCCGGCGTGAACACTTTATCTTAATGATTAAACATTGCCCTGATCAGCGGCCTAACTGCTTTCATCTATCCTGCGTGACTAAACTCTGTCAGCGGCGTTTTAGAGTATTTAAGGGCTTTTTGTCATTTAAGCGCAGGGGGGCCATTTCTGTGACGGATAAAGGATGCAGATGTGAAAAATATCACAAACCTGTAAGAAGTGATAGAAACTTTCACTAGTGAACAATAAATGAAAACGTTGTTCTAAAAATCTAAAAATGAATGGAAACATGGCACCTTTTTTATTATTTAAACACTTGCCATGTCAAGCTCTAAATAACATTTTCATTGTAAAAAAACGGTATCAGCAGCAGTTTACAAAATAAAGCAAAAATTATTATTATTAACTATAAATCATAAAGTGGTCTTTTATTTTCCCCCATTACTGTATGTATGTGTTTGTATATATATATCTATATAATGAAGAATGGGTAATTGAAGAGTTGATGATCCCCGTTGACTTCCATAGCATGAATTCTTTAATCCAAAACACTATAGAAATCACTGGTTTGGTTTCCAACATTCTTCACAATATCTCCTTTTGTGTTTAACAGAAGAAAGAAACAACTCACTGCAAACAAAATATTCTCTCAGTCGGGTTTCTCTAAACATTCTTGAATCAATGAATCAATTAATTTACTATAGGAGTAAAAGATTTGGTCTTGTTTTTCCTAAGCAGTAATATCTTCCAGTGGGGCAAGAAAACACGATCTCTTTAAACTTAGCCTTGGTTTTAAATCCATTTCTTTATTAATTAAATCCCGTCGGATGAAGTGAGGAAGATGTATTCAAGCCTTTCTTTTCCTTTGTCTTCATCCGTGTCCGTTCAGGCCGCCTGCAAAAAAAGTGGAGGGCGTTTGATCCGAAGCGGCTTGAGTTCATATATAAATAGTTCCTCTGGGCCCCGGGGCCCCGAGCTCGGCGCGGTCGAGGCTGTTTTGGCAGTGAACGCAGTCGTAGTCTGCGCTGGGAGAAGCGCGCTCTCCGCTTACCGCGGTAATTGGCTGATGAAGAGTCTCGGGCCCTAAAAAGAATGTCAGGGTTCGATTTCCCGGGATCCTGAGTGAGGATATGTCACCATTTACGCTGCTTTCGGGTGACACCGGCTCTTGGCAGAAACTCTGGGGAAATCATTACTCTGTTTATACCTCTCCCCTGTCGCAGCGCGCTTCCCTTTGATATTTTCACAATGTTTTTCCACTGAGTGATGGTACCTCACCGGGGTCGGGGAGAACAAGTCCCTTTTGTAAATTTGTGACCATATTTTAACGGGCAAAAGAGAAAAAGGCAGACAATTGGTGACGCGTAGCGGGAAGCCGCTGAGAGCCTTGAAGGGACGATCAATGCTGTCCAGCAGGTGTCTTCTCAGAGTAAAGAGACGCTGCTATCGATTTTTTTTTAGACCGGATTGCTTCGGGCGAGCAGAATTCGGCCTTTTTATTCCACGCCGGCTCTGACTTCTACAACGTGAATAATGTTTCAGTACAGAAATTTCTTCTGCTTATTAAGGCTGCATTTGTTAGATCAAATATGCAGTGAAAATGTATTTCAATTGAAATGATTTTCTCTGTGGATGTGTGTTAGAGTGTCATTTATTTCAGCGTCACGTGATCCTCAGAAATCAGAATAATATACTGATCAACATTATTCACAATGTTTCAGACGTTTGGGATACGAAAGGTTCGAAATAAATATGAACGCTTATTTATCATGATGCGTTAAATGAATCAAGAGCTTTCTGTGTACATAATATGTATTCTTGTACTGTATATATATTTACGTATATATAAATACACTCACATGCCTGTATGTATTATATATATTTATATAAAATATTAATTATATTAATATGTATTCATGCATGTAAATATTTTCTAAACATATACTATATGTGTGTGTATTGTTATATATCGTGGAAACAAAACTTACTTTGAATGCATTTTTTGCAATTAGCACTAGTAAAGACATTTATATTGTTACAAAATGTTTCTACTTCATATAAATTCGGCTCTTCTGAACGTTCAAAAATAAAATGCAATACAGTTTCCACAAAAAAACCGAGCAGCTCAACTGTTTTCAACATCGATGATAGTCAGAAACCATATTATTCTGATCTCTGAAGACTGGAGGAACGATGCTGAAAACCACGGAAATAAAGGACACTTGAACACATAGTTACAGAGAAAACATTGCACATTTTACATTGCAATAATCAGTTTTTTGATCAAATTAAAGCAGCTTCGCTGACTTTTGGCCGTATGCAAAACCCCAGAAATTAAAGGTGAATCAAAACGTCTAAATGTGAGTCTGTCACTCGCTGTGAAGCAGAATAACTGCGCAGACGTCTGATCCGATCTGTCAGACACGTCAGCGAGATGATTCGCCTCTAATTGTAAAGACCTGCAGGACCGGGAGCTCTGGGTAATAATTGTCAGAGTAACACAGGGTTAGACGTGTCATTACAGGGACGTCAATACGGCAGAAACTGAGAGGAGATCTGGAAATGATTCTCTTGTCAGCCGAGACACTTTAGCGCTCAGACGCTCCCAACCTAATCAATATGCAACGCTGACTATATCATATAAAAGCAGACGCGTCAGAGGATAATTGATAATCATCTGATAAATATAGGCCTGCTGCTGCGTGTGTTTTCTTCAGGCGGCGCCGCTGATCTAATAGAAAGAGAGCGGTGTGAAACAGAAGCGTAAGGAGTTTCTGAGCTCTGCCTCTATCAGGGGCAGTTTAAGATGGTTTCTGCCAGGCTGATTTGTCTGCTCTTGACCTTTCCAGCAAACTGTCCCATCATGCAGCAGGAGCGCTCCTGAGGGACTCCGGCTCTGCTGATAATGAAGCCTGTCATCTCCGCTCACCTCCACGCCGGACACACTTCCAGCTCCGAGCGCCTCCTCCATCGATTCGCTGCTATTTTCCAAAGCGTCCGGCTGAAATACCCTCCCAGAGCTGCACTTGTTGGCTGAAGATGTTGTAACAGGTCACAGCGGAGACGTCAGCCAGATCTGTGAGTTTCTGCTTTATTTAAGAGTAAAACAGCGCTTTATAGGTAAAGAGACGCGTCTGATTGCTCCTTTAGATTCAGGAATAAACCGAACAGATCAGAGCATGTGTTACGAGTTACGTGTTACGTGCTTGAAGTCGGGGCATTGAATGTCACGAGCTTCCTCTGTCTTTTTTGTTTACCAGTACATATAAACATTTAAACTGACGTCATTGTCATTTAGAGGAGGCTTTTATCCAAATGAGTGGTAATGTGTGCAATCAAAGTGTGTGTGTGTGTGTGTGTGTGTGCGTGTGTGTGTGTGTGTGTGTGTGTGTGTGTGTGTGTGTGTGTGTGTGTGTGTGTGTGTGTGTGTGTGTGTGTGTGTGTGTGTGTGTGTGTGTGTGTGTGTGTGTGTGTACAGAAAAAGAAGAAAGACTTAGTGGCCTTTTTAAGAAAACAAGCAGTTAGGAAAGTGTTCAAGTCAACAAACTAAATAGAATTAGAATAGAGTGAGCTAGAGAAAATACACTGAGGTTTTCAGATATTTAAAAAAATGTCTTTCTTGAAATAAAATAGTTATACTAAAATTATTTAGTGTAACTTGATGTACTAAAATACAAAAAAAAAAGTAAGTTTGTTTGTGTATTTGAAGAACAAACAACTAATAAATATGCAGTAAAAAAATAAATACAACTGACAAAATTAAATTACTAAAAATGTAAAGACTAATTAAGACAATAAAAAAATATAATGGTATCTCTATGATACAAAAATATTTGGTTGGAAGATCAAAATGTTCAATAATAAAACTCATATATATTGTGTTCCCTTTCATTTATTTTTTAAATATTCTTCATTTGGTCTTAAAAACGTCTTTCAGTTAGCTTCATGAAGGGGTGTGTGTGCGTGAGTGTGTGTGTGTGTGTGTGAGTGTGTGTGTGTGAGTAGTGTGTGTGTGTGTGAGTATGAGTGTGTGTGTGTGTGTGAGAGAGTGTGTGTGTGTGTGTGTGTGTGAGTGAGTGTGTGTGTGTGTGTGTGTGTGTGTGTGTGTGTGTGTGTGTGTGTGTGTGTGTGTGTGTGTGTGTGTGTGTGTGTGTGTGTGTGTGTGTGTGTGTGTACTGAAAATGAACAATACTTCTCCAGCATGAATGAATATTAATACATCATTAATGATCTTTAACAGTGAACAGTTTATGCTCTGATGTCTTTCACAGAAATAAAGGACGGAAAACGTTCAGAAGGAAGTATTTTATTTTCAGACCGCAGCATTATTGATCATCAAACCCGACTCTACGTCTAATTCATGCTTCTACTTCTATTAAGAATGAAATGTGTTGAATATCTGAAGTACATCACGATACAGAGATCTAATAATCATGCTGATTTTACAGATCACAGAGCAGACGGTGAAGCTAGAACTGAGATGAAGACCTTACATGCCAGTTATTAGTTTATATAAAAGAGAACAAGTTCATCTAGACAATATCAAACTTTGATAGAAAGAGAAGTAATGACTTGTGTTGAATAGTTGAATCAAATCAAATATTAGAAGTAAAGAAAAAGCAGTGTTTTATTTCACCGCTAGCCCACGGTAAGAGTTCAGAAGTTAATGAACTAAACTATGTGTGCTCTCTGAATAGCTGTGGTTTGACTGTATAACTGATCATTAAATGCTGTGAAATGATTGAATTAGTTTATAAATATGAATTAATATTTACATAGTTTCTTTTAAAACAAAAGACAGATTGTTCTAATAGATTACTCGTGTTTCTACATCACAATTAAAATAGTGTCGAAGTGTGTGTGTCTTCTGGCACTCAGAGGACAGAGAGGTGTGTGTGTGTGTGTGTGTGTGTGTGTGTGTGTGTGTGTGTGTGTGTGTGTGAGAGATTAGTGTTAAAACACACACATCTGTGAGCCATGCTGGAAAAGATGCTGATGTTGAGCTTTTCCTTACACTGAGTTGATGAAGCCCGCTCCAGACAGGAGTCAATCATCTTAAATCATCTTTATTTGAGTGTTTTCTCAAGTTGTTGGTTTATCGTGGTGAGGCGCAGTGAATATTCATATCTAGTTCTCCATGAAACGAGTCTAAATCAGCGGAATATGATTTTCAGAACCCACTCTGATGAAAACAAAACGATCGCCATCCCATTTATCTTCCTGTAAGGTCTGGTTAGATCTCGTCACGTCTTACACGAATGTTCAGTTAATGGCTGTGAACGTTATATATTTAATCTTAATCGTAGATCTGTCTTGTTCTTAGTTGTAATAAACTTCTAAAGTAGCTATACTGTAATATTAAGATGACTGGAGGAGATTATGAAATGTTGCCGGGTGACTTTGTTTCAGAGTGGACAGATAGAGTGGTGTCTGCATAGTAAGAGAAGAACGAGACGAAGAGGTTCACCATCCCTCCACCTCCACCACGAAGGGCTCTTTGAGCTGGATCTGGCCGCTGTTCACGATCACACACTCGGTGTAGGGCAGGTTCCTCTCGTTCGTGTCCTGGAGCTCCACGGTGTGAACCACAGACTGAAACACGGTCAGAAAGACAGATCCTGATCAAGAACGTTTAGTGACCCTACACCACAAACTCAATACGTTCTTATGATCGGAGATACAGCTAGTAGAAAAAAAAAACACCTTTAAAGATTGGGAGGTTTTGATATATTTGTGCTCTGATTTCTTCATGGAACACGTTTTTTGTCACGAAAGAGAGATCATTTTCACTCTGTACTGTTTGTTGTGATTTACCTTTTATTTCTACCTACACTTTATTTAAAATTAGGGTAAGTGGTCACAAGGAATTTATTTTAGCTATATTTAGAAAAAAAGTTAGTCGACTAAATTGATTTAAATGTAGCTCAAATAAATTACAGCCATAATTTGCAGCCAGTTGCTTTAAAAAAAATTGTAAATTCAATTCATCTTTTTTTTTTCCAGTGTAACTCATAAAACTCAGTTTTGTTGTTATGATACGGCTTTGAATTAGGATTATGTCGACATTTTATTTTCACTTCAATTACTTAGAAAGCATAATAAATGCTTTAATGTTTTGTGTATATAAAATCACTTTTGATCATTTAATTTGATGTGAGCATCAAAATATGAAATCTCATCTTCGGCACGTATGCAGTAGGTTTAAGAATGTTAAATCATATTTTTTAGCTTTATTTCAGTGTATGCTATAGAAAATAAAAAACAATAAATATCTAAACGTTGATGAATCAAGATGCTTTTAATTAACTAAAAGATAAGATAATAAGTCTTATTTTCTAAACAAAAAAATAAAAAATCTGCTTAAAACAAGTCAAAATATCTGTCAATAGTGTAATAAAAATAATCTTAATTCAAACGTTAAACGAGATCATTCTTCTTACCCAACTGACAGATATATATGTGCTTGTTTTAAGGAAAAAACTATTTTTATTATTATGAGTGAGTGCGTGTGTGTGTGTGTGTGTCTAATGTGTGTGTGTTTCTCTCTCTCTCTCCTGCAGGACTCATACCATCCCCTCCAAGACTTTTCCGAACACCACGTGTTTCCCGTCCAGCCACGGCGCTCTGGCTAGCGTGATGAAGAACTGCGACCCGTTGGTGTCCGGTCCGGCGTTGGCCATACTGACCCAGCCTGCTCCCAGATGCTTCAGCCTGAAGTTCTCGTCTGCAAACGTGCTTCCGTAGATGCTTTTACCTGAAAGACACCAGAGGTCCCTCCTGAACATCTGCTCAGAGTCAGGTTTGATGGTTTTCAGTGTCGTTTCAGACGCGTTCACAAGCACAGGATATGTTTCCGTGGACCAGAATAATCGACTTACGATCAGATTTATGGCTTAATCGGACTGTTCATATAAACACCTCTGATGACTGAGATGCTGCATTGGTAACTAGCTAAAATAATAAATACTTCTTTTATATTTTTATATGTATATCATGTATATATATAATAATATATATAATAATAAATATATATATATATATATATATATAAAATAATAAATATATATATATATATATATATATATATATATATATATATATGATATCAATATATTTTATATTTATATCGTGTATATATCATATGTGTGTAAATTAAAAAAATATATATATATTTTTTTTTTTTTTACAATAGTACAACAGAACCTATTTAGAAAACTAAATATTAAATGGGATTGTATTCATTCTGTCGACCTACCGTCAATCATTTATTTCATTTTTTCATTTTGAACAGACAAGAAAGACGACCGACACGAGAAAAAGCTACTTACTCAGTGTTTCTGTCTTGTTTTTTAGTATAAATGAATCACGATGAAACACTGTACAAGTAAACCTACGTAAGATATCACGTCTTGTTTTCTGAAAAACGTTTTTGCTTAAAACTAACAAAACTATCTTCCAATGGGATCAGAAAAAAATCTTGTTCAGCCGTTGAATTATATATAATACTGTCAGATATTTTTTGCTTGTTTTAAGCAAAAACCAACATTTTTTTATGCTATATGCTTTTTTTATTAAATATGCTATACGATTACATTTAGATTAGTTTATCTGGTGCTGACCTCCGGTCCCGTCCCCGGCCGTGAAGTCTCCTCCCTGGATCATGAAGTCCTTGATGACTCGATGGAACTTGCTGCCTTTGTACCCGTAGCCCTTCTGAAGAGAGCACACGCGTGTCAGGACTCATCACGTGTTTAGATGCGTGTCACGAGCACGCCGCGAGCCGTACCTCTCCTGTGGCCAGAGCCACGAAGTTCTGCGCGCTCAGCGGAGTGACCTCTCCAAACAGACCGATCACGACCCGGCCCACCTCGTGTCCTCCGACGGTGATGTCAAAAAACACCTGCGGCACACACAACATCCTCCTAGAGACACAGAAACCTGCTCCTGTGCCTGTGTATACATCCTCTGCTCATCAAAGCTGCGTTCATTTGATCAAAAATAGAGAAAATGCAGTATTGTAAAATAGTAATGCTATTTAAAATTGTGTTCAAGTGTCATTTATTAATGTTAAAAACTTTTGTGCTGCACAGTATTTTTTGGAAGCTGTGACACTTTTTTCCCACGATTCTATGATGAATAAAAAAAATTAAAAAGAACAACATTTATTTAAAATAGAATTATAACACTATACTGTTCAAAGGTTGGGGGGTCAGTAAATATTGTTCTTTATTTTATTTGTTTTTGAAAGAGATTTCATGTTAAATTGCTTGCTTGGCAGTGTTTTTAAAAACTCATTTTTGTTTAATAAAGAATCCTGAAAAAGGTTCCAAAAATAAAACATAAAGCCGTTTCCAACATTCATAATAAATCAGAATATTACAATGAATGACGGTCAAAGTTTGATCACAGAAATAAATTGCGTTTTAAATTACGTTGAAATAGAAGATTTCACATTATTAACTTTTTCTCTATGAAATAATTGCAGCCTTGATGCGCAGAGGAGATTTATTTTAAATATTATAAATCCTAAACATCTGAACGCAAATACGCAAATAAATAAATATAACATAAAGCGCATTTGAGTTATTAGCATGAACATAAACATGAACATGAGCAGCGCGTTGAGTCCGACGCCGTGACGCAGTCCAGGAGCGCGGCGCGTCGAGATGAAGCGAGCAGAACAGACGCATGCGCGCCATCGCTCCTCGCCGAAAACGCCAGAGCGCTACCGATGCGCCGCGGGTCGAGTTCGCGTCTCACCTTGTCCGTCACGCGCGGTCCCGTCCGCGTCTTGAAATCAACGGCGCTTCCCAGAAACGGCAGGAAGAGGAGCGGCAGCGCGCGCCAGAGCCGAAGTCGCTGCATCTCTGAACACGGACGCGACGCGACGCGAGGCGAGGAGGAGACTGAAGAGAAGCCGCGTCTTCCTGTGTGACGCCCCGCCCCCCGCGCGCGTCACCGACACGCGAGACAGCGGTTCATAAAGAGTGTGTTTATCAGTGTGCTCCTGTCAATAAACTAGAAAGCACCTTTGTTTTATATTTAAAACATGATTTTTGTGTTTATTTTGAAAAGTCCAGTTTTCAATGCTTTTCTGGAACAACTGGACAACTAATTATCTATTTAACTAATTAAACAGCTATCACTTTAAATAAGAGGTGCACGGGATTTCCTTTTTCTTTTTAAAATGCATTGGGAATAAATAAACCGAACGAATGCGCTCTCGAAGGTTCTTCGTTGGCGTCAAGGGCTCCTTTAAATCAATGGAGACTTTGTGTTGCGAAAACATTCTTTATAATGGAAAAAAAGTTTTAATATTATATATATTATATGTCCTTCGCACTGCAGTGATGCAATAGAGCAATAATCATTTTTTAGTTCCACCCATAAACAAACCGTTTTCCGTTCTAAAGATGGATGTTGAAGGTTCTGCCAGCAAAGAAGTAAAAAGAACGTCTCTTTTCAGGTTTTTTGAGGAACCCAGCACGCTCTCGCTGTGAAAACCTCCTTTATTTAGAGGAGCAAGCAGCTCTAGATAGAAGTGTTCGTGGTCTAAACCCTGTTCTAATGGGGTTTATTCTCTTTGGTCTTTCCTCAGAGCTCAGGATCCGAGGGCCGCGGGTCCCTTAATCAGGTCAAGAGCGCGCTTCATTACTCTCGCTGCTAGCTGCCATGTAAAGCAGCGGAGCTCATCTCAGAAGGCCTGACCCAGGAGAGCGGGCTGTAATGGCCTCTGCGCTGACGGCACGGACCGGACTCTTAGTCCACCGCTAATTTCATTGGGCTCTACCAGAAGCTCAGGTGTGCGGGCTTGCGGTGTATTTTCAGATCAATGCACGCTTACGGATTTAACAAGGAAGAGGCTTCAAAACCAAGAGCGGACTGACAGAAAATAAAATAAATGTGACTCGCGCTTAAAGCTAAAAGTGTAACACAACAGGAAGATAAATCCCAAAGGAGAGCATTTTTTAAGAATATGAAGGGCAGTGTTCTTCTGAAATGAGCGTCGTTATTAATTTCACCCGCTGATTTTAGATGAAAATATATACACTAGTTCAAAACGGCATTACTTGCTCACACGTTCTGGTTTTATGAAGAAACTTAAACATCTTTCCATCCATCAGAAGCTTCTTAAGATAGTTTACATGTTCTCTGGACGAAGAAAAAATGGCGTGATCATTGAAGAGCTCTTTAAAATGATTCTTCAATGGCATCCCTCTGAAAACACCCTTTTTGAACATTGTGTGTGAGAGAGTGTGTGTGTGTGAGAGTGTGTGTGTGAGAGTGAGTGTGTGTGTGCACGCGTGTGTACGTCTGTGTGTGTATGTGGGTGTGGGTGTGTGTGTGCATGCTTGTGTGTGTGATTGCTCGTGCGTGTGCACGCGCGTAAGTGTATGTGCGCGCTGTGTGTGTATGTGAGTGCGTGTGTGTGTGTGTGTGTGCACATGTATGTGTGCATGCTTGTGTGTGTGCGCAAGCATGTGTATGTGTGTGCGCGCCTGTGTGTGTGAGTGCATGTGTGTTGCGTGTGCGAGCGTGCGTGTGTGTGTGTTGTGTGTATGTGTTGCGTGTGTGTTGTGTGTGCGAGCGTGCGTGTGTGTTGCGTGTGTGTTGTGTGTGTGCATTTAAGTGTGTGTGTGTGCATTTAAGTGTGTGTGTGCGTGTGTGTGTGTGTGTGTGAGTGATTCAGATTCAGTCTCTTGTTTCATGTCACCCGTTTCTCTCTCTTTCTTTAAAGGGATCCCGAGAGAGGTCTCAGCTACAGACAGACACTCAAGAAATCACGGCAAAAATGTTGATGAATTACCAGAAAATTGCGTTTAGTAACTAAGCTCCCGGGAGTTCAGGCACGGTTTTGTAGATATCATTCCCCGTGTTTCATCACGAAGACGTCCACTGAGCGCTCTGCTAGCGGTGAGCTCGTATGATTGCGGTTCATCCAGCTTCAGTTCTGTCAGGACGTGTTACGGGAGATTCTGAAGACTCAAAGAGAGCAGAGCTTCAGAGTCACTGAGCTGGATTGAGAGAGACAGAAGGAGAAAGCAGCGCTCTCTCACTGATGGCATCTTCAGATCTGCTTCACTCTGACCGTCTGCATGTCTTCACTGCTCCTGCCAGCGGCTGATGGCTCAGAAATGAGGTGATGTGGTGTAGCGGCTAACCGTCTGGAGCCAGGACCCGGGAGGTCTGAATGAGAAGCATCTACATAAAAACACGGTGGTGAAGGGTGTTAATGTTCTCGTTGTGACGTATGCTTTCAGGACGCCCGGTCGTTTTAAAAAGCATTTTTTCTTGGTTAAGTCATCGTTAGAAAAAACATTCGGTTATGATTTAGCAAACAGTACAGAAGTAACAGACCGACGTCTCCCTGCAGTGTTTCAGAAAAACGTGGCACCATGCTGCTTTGAGAATGTTTTTAAAAACCCGATAAATTTCACCAGAAGAAGATTCATTCACGTTCTGTTAACTGAAAGCCTACAAAGACACCTCCAGGAGACGCTTGCTCTAATCAAACTGATAGAAACAGTTTTTCGTTGCATGCGAGTGCAGCTCAAACATCATTTAAATGATAACGTGAATGTTCTCTAAACGTCTCAAGCGATTCAAATCTTTCAGAAAACATAAGTAATGTTCTTGTGCTCATATTTTGAGAACTTTACTAGTTTATCCTAGAAGAACGCTTGCTCGCAACTTTGAGGAAACCTTGCCGGAACGTTCTGAGAACGTTCTCCGTTGACTGATCGCCTATAAATTATGATAGGTCCATCGCTTTCCTTTAATCGACCTAAACTAGGCGTTTGTTGCATGCAAGTACAGTATTCATACGGGTTTTTACTTTTATTAAAAATAATAATGCTAATAGTTTCTTGGCCTTTCTTGCAGGTTCTAAAGGATCTAGCGCGCCCCCTTTGTCCTGTTTGATAGAAGGAATATATTTCAATTTTCGACAGAGCTCACGGACTCGTGTATTTTTAATTTCTGGCCGGAAAACAAAGACGTGAAAGGCGTTCCACAGATCACCGATCGCTTGATGAAATATTTATCAGCAAATGCTTAAAATGAACTGAAGAGTTCTGAATCGTATAGAAGGATAATTCTAATCTAGGGCTTCTCTGCAGCTCCACGCAGCCCGCGGATTAGTTTTAACTTCATTTTTAATTCACTTTTAAATTCAACATGGCGGTTTTAGATGAAGCGCGACTTGATTCTGTCCGATTAAAACACGCAGCTAATCGGGAGATTTGAACAGCCGCGAATCGAGATCGAAACGAGTTTAGACCAGCGCAGAGTTTCCTGGGGATGATGTTTCGGCTCACGTTCGTCGTGTTTTGGCAGAAACGGGAGAAGCTGTGTTCTGAGAAGGGTCTGAGGATCCGGGTGTTACCAGCACCGGGCTCACATCTGAGATACGAATGACTTCCGTTTGCTCTCCCCTCCATCAAACCACACTAAAAGAGTTCAGTTAACGGATAAACAGCGAAAGCGCTTGGACATCATTAATAGAGTGATGTAAAACACACTCGAGGCACTTCTATAAATCTCTTTTTTTTGCGTGCATGCAGCGGGTTATTAACAGGCCATTTATTATAAATCTCGAGTTGCAACAACAGGACGAGCATCGAGTCCCTTCTGAATATCCGTCTATATTAATGAATTATATAGTCAGCAACCCGTGACCTTAAAACTATAATAAGAGGCGCTGGTGGCTGAATTCTTTATCGGACTCCTGTCAAAGCGGCCGTTCATTTGTCTTTCAGCCATCAGCGGAATTAATTAAGAAGAAACGCGAAGGGTCTAAGTGAATGTCAAACAGCAGTCTATGTTAATGAAAGACACACCTAAACGCGTTTTTTTCACGGCCCGAAAATATACAAATGAAGCCCGAGTTAACGCTCAGCTTTAATAATCCGTTTTTTGGCACAGAAAATGATATATTTGGGCAGTTAATGTATCGATCTGTGCTGCCCCTCGAGTGCACTTTATTTCACCGGTCATTTATCAATGAATAAAAACACCGATACGCTGTCATAATAGCGGTGTTATCTGGAGATGTGACAACTAGAAGCGCTTTAGAGGTCAGCCTCGACACGCGTCGCTCTTCTTTAAAGAATAGAAATAGAGCGCGTGCCGTGTTTTAATTCCGCTCGTGCCCGCGAACATTCTTTACGGGTGAAACGCGTTTGCAGACGAGAATTCATTTTCAGACGATTATGTTTGTGTTTGGGTTCGTTATCAATCCGGATGACGAATGGGCCTGTCAGAATGTTGCCAGTCAAAACATTTCCCCTCCTCTCTGCTTTTTTTTCTTCTTCTTTTTTACCAAACTTTCTCAAGCGTCTGGAGGGACGGCTGGGAAACCGGTGACGCGCTCTTATCTGGGGACTTGGAGAAATAGTGTAACGCGATCATCGCGCGGCCGGTGGATAGAGTCGTTATCATCGCGCGAGCTCAAATAGCGAAGTCCGACGAGGCCGTGGAAGAAAAGCGGGGTGGGTTTTTTTTTTTCCCCCGACGCTTATAAGAAGTCGCTTCGAGGCGCGTGCTCGCGCGTGCGCGCGCAGGCAGGGGTTCGAGCGGAGCTGTCGGTCGATACTGAGATGTCGTGAGAGTCCGAGAGTCACAGCCTGGGCTCTCCTGACGGGGCGAGTGTGTTTGCTTTGACTCGCGCGGACATGCGGCGCGAGCGCAGAAGTCCGGCGCGACTCCGCGCGGCGTCTCAGTGCGTTTGAGCGCGCGCCGCGGCCTGACCGGTTACCCAGCGACTCTTCTCCGAGGGGCACATGAAAGTCCACCACCGTCACCCATCATCTGCGCTGCCCTTACAGTCGGACATGCTGAAGCCGGGCGAGCCGAGCGGTTCTGCTTTCCTCAAAGTGGACCCGACCTACATCCAGCACTGGCAGCAGCTCTTCCCGCAGAACGGCGCGCTCAAAGCCGCTTCTCTGCCGCCTCCGGTGCCGCTGGAGAACCTCCGCCTGCAGAGACCCAGCCTGATCTCCTCCACGGCGTCTCCCGCGGCGCAGGGCGCGCTGTTCGGACAGACCCCGGGCTCCGACGGCGGCGGCGCGTCTCAAGCCAAAGAACTTTGTTCGTCGTCCAACTTCAAGAACGATAAAGGATCGCGGCTGAAGCTGAGCTCCGAGGAGCTGGACTATTATCTGTACGGACAGCAGCGGATGGAGATCATCCCGCTCAACAACCACAACGGAGACCTCAACAACCGTATGTAGCTTTATGATCTTTAATAACACACACACACACACACACGCGCGCGCGCTCTATTAAAAATAAAGAGGAAAGAAGGGTCGCGTGGGAACTTTATAAAACATCGTTTATCTGCTGCTTGGAAGAAGCGCGCAACGAATAAAACATCAGTGCAAATCAAACAAAGCTGTATAGTTTTTATAAAACTCAAAACCCGTATAAATCAACTCCAGAGAAATGTGGTACGTTTTTCGATAAAACGAACGCATAATTTTTGAGGATAAAGGAGTGGATTTCGCTGCGTGTTAAAAAGGCTGTTTTGAAAATAGCATATATTTCAATGATAATTAATTTAGTGCATATAATTTAGTGTCACGATAAAACAGCGCGCGTCTTTAAACGGGTTCCTGGTGTTTTTGATCGTGCAAAGCAGCTGATTTTACTGAAGTGAATTTCTTCTCAGTCAAGTTTCTGTTTGTTTCTTTGTTTTTAATCCGGAGCGGCATCGAACGTCTCGGAACCGTTCAGCACAATTAAAGACACGATCAAAAAAAATTAAATGAGCATGAATATAAAAAAAAAATCACTTTAAACAAATTGTTTTTTAAAACCCCGGCCTTATTTAAAAATGCGCGTTCGCCGAATTGCAATTTCCGGCTGTATTAAATATTTAGAATTAGAAATGAAATGCGTGATGATTTCGTTATCGTCGGTGTCTTTATTAACGGAGGAGCGATCCGTTTCCGATGGGTTCCGCGCTCGGACGCCTGTGAGTGATCAGCAGATCTTCATC
>NC_056706.1:895000-897500 GCF_018831695.1 Puntigrus tetrazona | reverse complement strand
ATTGTTTTTGTTATCACAGTTATTTATTTATATCTTCTCCTTTTTTATGGAAACACTAAAGGTCAAACGATACGTTTAGCACCGACACCAGTCAACTAATTACTAAACTTATATCATCTTATGATGCTGAATTAGCACAATATCATATTATATTGCTATAAAATACTGTGGTGATTCTATATCCAAGGAGTCCATAGAGAGCTGATCATATTTATAATAATACACTGAGTTTGATAGTTGTCTCTCACATTGTCCCACAGAAACATTCAAATAGTGTAGATGAATGATCATTTATCCCATTTCAGTGTAAATATTTCTATAGAGGACACGCAGGTTATCTGACACATCGTTGTTTTCTCTGGTAATGAATTACTTTTATAATGATGTAACTTTAACCTAAAGTCCCCAGCGCTGCCCCGCTGATTGAGATTAAATAGAAAGTTCTCTGGTTTTGCAGATGATCTCTTCATATATTACAGCTGTACTTACAGTACTTCACCTTATCATTATATGATGCATTACAAGGCATTACTTATGCATTTTATAATACATCATACCCATAAAGGCTTCAAGTGAAGTTTAGTTCAACGTGGTTTCAATGTGAAACAGTCACTTGATAAATATCTTTGCAGAAAAGATGCATGATGCACGAAGGCAACTACTGTCTTAAACATATCCTATATTTTCAGACATCATTTATCAATCAATCAATCAATCATTTTTATTTATATAGCGCTTTTAACAACACAGGTTGCAAATATTTCACATAAGCCCTTGTTGGTTAGGTCTGAGGCTGTAGCTCTTAAAGTGACAGCAGCCTAATATTCTCTTAAAGTGACAGCAGCCTAATATTCCCGTCGTCTCTTTCATATAAAATATTAATCAAACAACAAAAGACTCACTGACTGAAGGATGTTTGTAGCTAAGTTTAATTCTTACAGCGGAGATTGTGTTTTATTTTACATTTATTTCATTTCTGTCTACTGTCTGGACAGCAAACTATTAGAAATGAGGATTAGATTCTGGTTTTGGATCGCTGCACATACGACAGTTTCTAGCTCATACAGGTAATAAAATAAATAAAAATGAATCATTGTGTTTAATAAAGTGTTTAATCAGCTCGTTATACTTCACTATCACCGGGATCTCCTGTGTGATACTCTTCTGTTTTATTAAAAGCAATGATTGTCATTTTATCAATCAATCAATCATTTTTATTTCTATAGCTCTTTTAACAACACAGCTTGCATCAAAGCACTGAACAGTATAAAGTAGAAGAATACAATGAAATTTTATCAGTAATATGTGACATATATTTTCTCAAATCTATTATAATTTTCTTTACAGCTCTTTTTAGGCCATATATTAATGTTAAATAAAATTAAATATAAATAAAATATAAAAAAATAAAATAAACAAAACCAAAAACTAGCAGCAACCATTTATTTTTCAAATAAATCAATAATTGTTTTTATCATTTTTGCACAGCAGTGTTGTTTCAGAAGGTTTATAAAAACCGGTCTCTGATCTGAAAGGCTGTACAGATGATGTTTGTCTTCCTGTTGTGTTTAATCTGAGGTCCTCGGCTGACGCTCAGCGCTCCTCAGACCAATCGGAGAGCTCTCACGCGCTCTCACACACTCTCACACACACTCTCTCACACACTCACACACTCTCCACACACTCTCTCTCACACACTCTCTCACACGCTCACACACTCTCACACACTCTCTCACACACTCTCTCACACTCTCACACACACTCTCTCACACGCTCTCACACTCTCACACACACTCACACACTCTCTCACACACTCTCACACACACTCTCTCACACTCTCACACTCTCTCACACGCTCTCACACGCTCTCACACACACTCTCACACGCTCTCACACGCTCTCTGCGCTCTCACACACACTCTCTCACACACTCTCACACGCTCACACCTCTCACGCCTCACACGCTCTCACACACTCTCACACACACTCTCTCACACACTCTCACACGCTCTCACACACTCTCACACACGCTCTCGCTCTCACTCTCACACACTCTCACACACGCTCTCACACACTCTCACACACACTCTCTCACACGCTCTCACACACTCTCACACACTCTCTCACACGCTCTCACGCTCTCACACACACTCACACTCTCACACGCTCACACACTCTCACACTCTCTCACACTCTCTCTCACACGCTCACACGCTCTCACACGCTCTCACACTCTCTCACACGCTCTCACACACTCTCACACACTCTCACACACTCTCACACGCTCTCACACTCTCACACACTCTCACACGCTCTCACACACACACACACACTCTCTCTCACACACTCTCACACACACTCACACTCACACTCTCACACACACACGCGCTCTCACGCGCTCTCACACACTCTCACACACACTCTCACACACACTCTCACACTCTCTCACACGCTCTCACACACACTCTCTCACACTCTCACACACGCTCTCACACACTCT
>NC_056706.1:882500-887500 GCF_018831695.1 Puntigrus tetrazona | reverse complement strand
TCATTTCAATCTATCAATTATTCAATTTATTAAAAAAAAAATGTTACATCAAATTTTTGAGGTAAATTTATTTTATATAAAACATATATGCACACATATTGCATGCAAATTCTTTATATTAATTGTATAGTTTAATGTTTACATTTACATTTTCTCTTAATTTTTTCATTACTTTTAAAGGCACTCATTTCTATATACATTTCTACCCTCATAGTATTTACTCAGTATATCCCTCTTATAAAGTAGAATGTTTGTGAAGAAGTGAAGGTGGCACAGGTGTGTGTGTGTGTGTGTGTGTGTGTGTGTGTGTGTGTGTGTGTGTGTGTGTGTGTGTGTGTGTGTGTGTGTCTGTGTGTGTGTGTGTGTGTGTGTGTGTGTGTGTGTGTGTGTGTGTGTGTGTGTGTGTGTGTGTGTGTGTGTGTGTGTGTGTGTGTGTGTGTGTGTGTGTGTGTGTGTGTGTGTGTGTGTGTGTGTGTGTGTGTGTGTGTGTGTGTGTGTGTGTGTGTGTGTGTGTGTGTGTGTGTGTGTGTGTGTGTGTTTCTCACTGGTGTTCTGGGTCTGTCCTCTTCATGACTATATTGCTGGGGTTTCTCCAGAAAGAAAGCTGAAAGTTCAGATGCTCCAGGAACAAATCAAGCGTCTAATAAGCAATCAGTGCAACACAAACGTGTCATCAGCGATTCAGCAAACAATCATCAGACGCGCTCCGAAATCTTTATCTGATCAATAACCCTGAGCTCCTCCAGTCGATCAGAGCAGCGCTTCACATCTACACACACACAGTTACAACTCCAGAATATCAGCCGTTTAATATTTCATAGAATATTATTGAAATATATTTAATGAAGTCATATATATATATATTCCAATCAACCACTTGTTGTAAATATATATTTATATTGATAAATAGAAAGTTCAGCGTCCTTGCTAAATAAAAATATTCATTTTAAATTATTTAAAAAAAATAAACACATCGTGAAATAGTATCACAATTTTTGTATTCGTTAAAAAATTATGATAAATATATCACACATGCCAAAGAAATGCTATTAATAATTTAAATTTTAATAATAAGCTGTTTCCAACCGTAATAACAAATCAGTGTTTTATTCTGATTTCTGAAGATCATGTGACTCTGAAGTAATGATGCTGAAAATCACAGAAATAAATTAGATTTTAAATTGGATTAAAAAAGAAACCCATTTTTTAATGATACAAATATTTCTGTAATGTTTATTAAATAAATCAGAAGAGACTGATGCTGTCTCACTATTAATTATGATTAAAGTTTTTGTTTACGTCCTGTGTGTACTGTGTATATTCACACTAAGACACACATATACAGCTTATCTTTTGAAAATGTTTACAGGTTTATATTTATATTCATATAAACTATATATATATATGCAATGAACAACATTTTTCCTAAATAGATGTGCATGCATATAACAACTAAATACACCGTTGTCTCAAAAACTAAACGCACACACACACATGCATATATATATATATATATATATATATATATATATATATATATATATATAATTTTAAGCATAACTCTTGGTTTATTTGTACCGAAAGCAATCATGAAAAACATTAATGCATTTATCATTTAAGCAATACTTTGTGATTTCTTTTTTCTCAGCTGAGACCCAAAGCTCATCCTCAGAAAGCTGCTATTGTTCCTGATCTGTGTGAGTGTGTGTGTGTGTGTGTGTGTGTGTGTGTGTGTGTGTGTGTGTGTGTGTGTGTGTGTGTGTGTGTGTGTGTGTGTGTGTGTGTGTGTGTGTGTGTGTGTGTGTGTGTGTGTGTGTGTGTGTGTGTGTGTGTGTGTGTGTGTGTGTGTGTGTGTGTGTGTGTGTGTGTGTGTGTGTGTGTGTGTGTGTCTGTGTGTGTGTGTGTGTGTGTGAGAGACACTGATGCGGGGGCCGGGGGCCGGGGCCTGATCTGGACAGGGGTCTCCAGGGGCCGCCCATCCTCACACATTATTGACAGGCTCTGTGTGTGTGTGTGTGTGTGTGTGTGTGTGTGTGTGTGCAGGTGTGAGCGGTGCGAGCGCAGCTTCACGCAGGCCACTCAGCTCAGCAGACACCAGCGGATGCCCAACGAGTGCAAACCCATCAGCGAGAGCAGCGAATCAATCGAGGTGGATTAACTGATTGACCGGCCCGAATTAAACCGCACCGAGAATCATGATTAAATGTCACGGACACTTAAGCAAAACCAAAGATTTCCTCGGAGAAACCCTCAATCACACGCAGAAAACCAAAAGCAGTAATACAATAAGAGAGACATTAAGAGATATCGAGCCGGCGGGGAGGGGCGGGGCTACCGGGGCGGGGCTACCGGGAGATTATTTATTCATGAGTTCCTGAAAGTAGACCGTGTTTGGAAGAACAGAACGAGAGAAGAGAGGAGAAGGAGCCAAAACTGATGTTCTTCACGTCCGTTTCTGTCTTGTTTCTCTCAGTACTTTTTCTCAGGTTTCCAGCTCCGATTATTTCAAGGGAAAACACTTTTTCAACTGTTTTTATGAGGTTTTACTCGTCTAGAAAATGATATCATAGATCTGGGCTGGAAACGAGACAAAAAGCGCATTATTAATCAAAAACGAGCGAAACGCAAAAAGATTCGAAACACAAAAGAGCGTTTGTGAGAAATCTACAGCATTTCTGCTTAAAACAGCAACAGTGAGCATAAATCTATCAATAGTTTGAACCCGTCAGCATTTTGAATTCATTCGTTGTTTTATTTCCCAGCTTCCTTTTTGTTTTGATCAGTAATTAGTGAGATTATAAAGGCTAACACTTTACAGTGAGCTCTCGTTTATGAACATGAACAATACTTCAGCATTTATTCATATTTCATGTTAATGGACCTCATGGTAAAGTGTTAACTCTTTAAATCCCGTCTTTCCTTCCAAACGCTGTGTGATTAGTGACGCCTCGCAATAATCAATCATTCTTCTGAAAGCGTGTTTTACGGCCCGCCGCAGACGGGAATCATGGGATATTAAATGACGTCTGATGGCATTCTGGCCTTATTACAGACAAGAAACATCTCCTGAAACGTCCCAGCATTCAGTCACTTCTGTGTTTTCCAGCGGGTTCATCATTCCATGAACACAGGTCACAGATCGCTGACGTACTTGACTTAGCTTTGGACTGATCATGAGAGGCATATTTCATCGATCCGTCTTCAGCATAAAGAGCTTTAGGACTAAATAAGACACCGAGTGCTAAATAAAAGACATGTTTAGACAGACGCACGAGATATGAACGATGAGAGATGAAGAACATGAGTTTCGGCAGCAAACCAAAAAGAGTCCTATAATATATCTCTATATCTATATCTATATCTGTGGATCACCTTTAGCAGCATGACTTCACAAGGGTAGAGACTGCTTCCAAAAACACTTTCCTTTTGTATAAAATGTAAATCTGAATATTATATTTCTCCCATATCATGCTGTACGGCACTTTTGACGATGAATATGATTATTTAATATTCCCACCCTGACGAATCATTGCGGTGAGCGACTTTCTATCTTGTGTTTCCTAGAGCTTTACTACGATGACGAGGGTCGGCTCTCACTGCTCTTTTCTAACCGGTTTTGATGAATCTCGTCAATCTGATAATCATGACTTGTGCTGTATTTTCAGAATGTGTTCGGCTCTGATCCAGCTTTTGTCTGCATGATTTCAACATTTTTGTACATAAACACCACAGGCCAAAAAATGTTCTTGTGAATAAAGTATTGACCAAACTTTGATTAACGTTAAACCGCTCGACTGTTTTTGATGAACCTTAGCTGATCAGAAGCTCAGTGTTATTAGTGATTCAATACTGAACGTCTCTGAACTGAACAAACCTCGCCGTGACCCACACAACTCTTTAGCTTCTTTCGTTTTTTGGTACTATTTTGTTGGGTTTTTTTCCTGCTCAAAAATGACCAACCTACTAAAAATCATCCAATTCTCTTGATGCTATATTTTTTTCCACTATATATTTTTTTTATCAACTTGTTTGCTTTTAATTATACATTTTTAAAAATATATTTTTAAATTATTTTTAAAGAATATATATATATATATATGTACACACACACACACATATATATATATATATATATATATATATATATATATATATATATATATATATATATATATATATATATATATATATTTTTTTTTTTTTTTTTTTTTTTTAAGAAAAAATGCACAAGAGTACTATGTTAAAATTTTAACATTGTCCAAAACATGTACTCTAAACTCGAATGAAAATCAAAGCCATGAATCTAACATTGTGTTTCAAATATGAGGTTGATATCAACAAAAATGAACACTTTAGTAAGAACGTGCAAAACCTTTAAGTTTCATCTCATTTCAAGAAAGTAATAAAATTACTGAAGTAAAATTTTTTTAAAAACATATATTTTCTTTGGTCAAAAATGATCACAGAGCACCAGACAATATATTTTATATATAATATTTAGAAAAATATATTTTAGGCCATTTTTTGTACATTTTTGAATACATATATATAAATAAACACTATATAAAAAAACCATGGTGTGACAGAAAAAAAAAATCTTTTAACACTCAAGATCAACCTTTATTTGTAAGAATGAAGAAAAAAATCATGTGTATTTTAAATTTTTTTTTGGCAGTCACACCATAGCACACAGTCTAATGTGTGTGTGTGTGTGTGTGTGTGTGTGTGTTCAGAAGTAAATCTATTTAAATATCACATATGAATACAATTTTATAACTTTCTTGTCATTTTCAGTTAAGTATCGGGCAAGACTGAGGATTTCTAATAAGATCTTCAGAATGAGACAGTAACGTTACTAGTATTCTCCTTTACTCACCAAAGTATTTCAGGTGGGAAGGAAACACAAAAGCATGCGTTTTAAGGTCAGACTATAAATCTTGGTGTTAAATCTACTATTGCATTATACATAAATGTTTTACAGTCTATAAACAATATCACGT